>NC_069505.1:150156177-150456177 GCF_027579735.1 Bombina bombina
GCAATCTCTATAAATCATAAACCTCTCTTATAGGCCTAGCCCTATGTGTCATCTGTTTCCCAATACATGTTACCCACTTTACAAAAACATATAAAATTACACAAATAACAACAATCGTTATTACTCCTGGAATAAATGTAGTACCTAGATTCCCCAACCACCCAAAAAGCATGATATTTGGTGGTTCTTGAAGCTTCTTTTTAATGTCCGTTATCTTGGACAAGTCATGAGAAATGTCTCCAGCATTGTTCGCTCTCCTCCTTTTGCAGCTAGAACATAATCCAGCACTAATTTGTTCTGTAATGCCACTGCCCTAATCTGCACCTGTTCTTGGGTTAGTTTATTGATTGAGTCCACTGAGGCATTCAGAGCATCTTCAAACAATTTAACGAGTGCCTCAATTCTGTTGAATGCCCAATATAATCCCCAGCTTGGAAATACCACACCTGAGTTGGCTTCATGGGTTCCTATGAATTCACTCCATCTTTTATTTCATCCTTCTGGAGGATGATCTCTTTTCCTTATTGCTGGGATGACAGATCTAATGTAGCACTCCCCCTCCAATCGGCGTGGTAACCACCTGTAAGCCCAAGATCCGCATAGAAAATATACGCCTCGGGGAAGGATACTATAGCTATTATCAGGGGGCCCACTAAAACAAGTGTCCATGATGGTGGCTATAAAAGAAAAGTTCATGCGTTTAATGGCAGCATGGGGAGTGAAAGTTACAATTTTGATTACAGGGGAAGACTCATTCACTGACATTCCCCAATGTTGGTCATTAACATAGCCTTTTACCCAAGCAGATGTGCAATTAGAATATCCCAACCTAGTGGCATTAAGTTCATTTTTATGGGAGCTCATGCAAACAGCATCTTCCTGTGGGATATTTATGATGTGGAGTCTTCCTTCTGAGTGTGGCTCCTCAACTTCTCTGTACCAGACAAATCATGTTGCATTATAGTGCTTCAATTCCTCCAATGACCATGGTACTCCAATGAAAGGGTATCCACTCTCCTCACTGAATGAGATGGCCCCACATATCCAGCAGTCAGTGCTGTTCGACACCTTTGAGTATCTCGCAAGCAGATTCAAGAATGAATCCGACGGGTCTATATTGCCACTAACCTGTTGGAAGAATAAAAGACAGGGTGAGTACCTCCTTTTAACAATACAACTTTAGTAACCCCAGGCCCATCTGATAAAATTTCTCCTTTCTTCCTGACCTGTTCACCCGCACGGGGTAATACCCACACTTTAGATCCTGATTGCACAGTGCTGCCTTGTTCCCAAGTCACAAGGATTGGTTGGGGTATCCAGATAAATACCAGACCCAGAACAGTGCCTGGTGTGATCTGCCCTGGTGACCCCCTGGACAAAAAAATCTCCCACAGATTTTCTGATACACTAATAGTCCCTGTGGTCAACCATTCATTATCTCTTAAATCATCAGATAATGTAAATGTTACCTCAGCTTCTTCCGGTAGGGTACCTCCCATGGGAAGGGTGTGCATGCCCCCCCACCCCCCTCTGCAACCTCTAATAAATGTTGGTTAACTATTTTGAATTTGTTCTTCCCCACTTGTTGGGGAGATGTTCCATGGAACCACAATTGCAAATTCACAGTCAGTGTCTCCATCTGTCCAGTCAGTCTCTCATATGGGGAGAACCTCCCTATTGGCCTGTTATTAAGCATCATAACTGCCTGTGTAATGACCCTATCCCACCCCCTTAATGTCCTACTTGGGGATAGCTTCTGAATTTGATCTTTTAAAAGCCCATTGCACCTTTCAATCAACCCCGTGGCTTGAGGGTGATAGGGGATGTTAAAGATCCATTTAATGCCTGAGTCATGTGACCACTACTGCACAAGCTGTCCAGTGAAATGGGTTCCATTATCTGTCTGGATTTCAGATGGTAGTCCATAGGCAGCTACTAGAGTCTGAAGCATTTGAAGGGTTATGGCTTGATTTGCATGCTTGCAGGGTAGTACTCTCAATATCCCAGAGAATGTGTCCACAGCAGTACAACAATACATTAAACCTCCTCTGCGCTTTGGTAATGGGCCAATGTAGTCCATTTGCCAGATCTGCCCAGCTTTGGTTCCTCTGTTCAAATGTCCACGGACATGTTTAGTGAGTGGCCACTTCTTGATCTCATTACATGTCTCACAGGCTATTTGTGTTTGCACAACCATTGGGAGAGTAATGGGTAGTCCTCTGGCTCGTGCCCACTCTAGTATTGCTATATTTCCCCTGTGGCCTGATGTTTCTTGAGCCCACTCTGCCATACAAAGCAATACTGGATCCACTGGATCAATATTTTTCACTACTCTTATTCGGGTTAATTCATCTGCAGTCTTGTTGGGGTTCTCTTCTCCAATGCTGTCTTTCATATGAGCGTCCACATGTCCAATGTGGATTAGTCGTGAATGGGCTGTTTTCCAAATCTTCTCCCATAAGTCTTCACCTTCCCAAACTGGTTTTCCATGAATTAACCACCTGTTGTTCTTCCAATTAGGCATCCATGTTGTACATGCTTTGTATACTGCCCAACTGTCAGTGTAGATGTAAATTTCTGGATCTGTAGTCTCTTCCATCATTATGGCTATGGCAGTCAGTTCAGCATACTGGCTGGAACCACCTGTCCCTTTTTCTTGAATTACAATCTGTTGGCATGGATTGTATGCTACCGCAGTCTAATGTCTGCCTTTGTGGGTCACAATAGCTGAACCATCAGTGAACCAGGCATTCATCTGCTGTTCTTTGCCAAGCTCTTCAAATGGAGGGGCAGTCTTGATTGGAGATGGCTCCAGGAGAGGTACTTCATGTACATTAGGATTGGACAGGGCCTCATATGTCACTAAACCAGTGAGAAGCTTAGTCAGTTCTTTTATCTCACTGGCTTGTATACCACCTCTCTCCTGCAGATACCATTTCCACTTCAGTAACGTTTGACTTTGTGCTACAGCTGTCTTAATAGGTAGCCCTTCATCTCTCACCCATCCTGCAATAGGTAAATCAGTCTTCACAGACACTGGACTTTGTCCTGTCATTGCTTCCACATGCTGCAATGCCATGTATGCTGCTAGAAGATTATTTTACAGTGGTGTATATCTTTGCTGAGCTCCAGTCAATTGCTTAGACCAGAACCCAATTGGCACTGCCCTTTTCCCTTTATCTTCATTTGGCTGCCATAGCCCCCATGATGCCACATTGTTAGTGACCATCACATCTAAATGGAAATGAGCTCCTTCACGGACCGGCCCCAGCCCCTGCTGCTGTAATACTGCTTCTTTAGCTGCTGAGAAGGTTGTAACTTGTTCTGTTCCCCATACAAAGTTTGATTTCTTCTGGGTAACATTGTATATGGGGCGCAACAAAAGTCCTAGATGTGGTGTATAAAAGCTCTCCAGTACCCCAAAGCCCCAATAAATCTTTGGCTCAGGTATATTCTGGATAGTGTTAAGAACAGGCTGAGCTATTTTCCGGATGGGCCAGCCCATACCATTCCTAGGAACTTCACTTCCTGAGTAGGGCCTTGGATTTTTTCTTTGTTAATGGCCCATCCTCTACTGGGTATGTGGTTGATAAGAATAGGAAGTGCCTCTTCTACTTCTTCTTTAGATCCCGTGATCATGATATCATCAATATAATGAAAAACTGGGGTCTTCAGAGTGAGGTTGCTTAGGTCTCGGGCAACTAATACATGGCAAATTGTAGCAGAATGCAAATAACCTTGAGGGACCACTTGGAAAGTGTATTGTCATGCTCCCCAGGTAAAAGCAAACTGGTTTTGTGACTCAGGTACAATGGGGATTGAAAAGAACGCATTCTCTAAATCGATCACTGCGTGCCACGCCCCCGCCTGTATGGCAATATTTTCAATTATGGTGATGATATCGGGGACTGCAGCACTCAATAGTGGTGCTACTCTATTGAGTTCCCTGTAATCTATCGTCATTCACCAGGAACCATCTGGTTTCTTAACAGGGAACACGCGTGCATTAAAAGGGCTAACCGTAGGAAGAACTACACATGACTGTAACAGTTTTTCAATGGTCTCACTGATTTCTTTCTGTCCCCCGGGCAAGCTGTATTGCTTTAGCCTTACCAGGTTACTCGGGGGAGGAATAACAACGGGTGTCCAATTTGCATTCCCCCGCACAATGTCTTTTACTTGGCGAAGGTAGTAGGGCTTGTGAGGGAATCCAAAAGTGAAAACCCCCCACTACGTCTCAATACTCTGCCCTAGCAAAACATCTATCCCCAAGATATTGTGTGGTAATTCTGAAATTAACACCTTTGCCTTAAATCGTTGTCCCTTGTTTATTGACAATGTAACGGTTGTCTGTACTGCCTTAGTAACCTGTCCCCCTAAACCCTCTATACTCAACAACTTTGAAGGGCTACCATGTAGTACCGTCACTTCTGCCCCAGTGTCTACTAACGCCAAAATCCTACTTGGCTGCTTTCTTGCACCCCACCAAACAGTCAAAGGTACATGAGGACGTCGGTCTCTAGCAGTCAGTGGGGACATGTGCACTACTGAAGGCCCACCAGTGAGTCATTGGAGTGAAACATCATCCCAGTTTGTCAGTTTATGAGTAAGCAAATCCTCTGCTGGATACAGGGACTTCCCTTGTTGAGCATTCTCAGGGGGTGTAGTTGTTGTAATGGGTGTGGCCTTAGGGAACAAGCTGATGCGATCTGTTGTAGTGGATGGGGGGGGGGGTTCCAGTTAGTGTAGGAAAGGTTGTTGGGTGCATGGCTGTGGAAAGGTTAGTAGTGGCAGTCACTAGAGAGTGGGCATCAGATGGTGTGTCCAGAAAACAAGCTAGGGACTGAGAGTTGTCAACTGGATCCCTGTATGCAGCATATATGTGTACTTTCTGTTTAAATCTCCTAACAACCTCTGTCCATTTCTGGAACATAGCAGCAGTTGAAATGCCATCTATGCTCTCTGTAGGTACACCCGCTTTTATTAAATCCATCCACATCTGTCTACCTGAAACTTTAATCCTATCTCTGTTCCTATGCTTTCCCTGTTTCTCCATTCCCTTTAAATATATACCCTCCCCCTCTCTGTTAGTGACAGACATGCCTTTCCTGGGTTTAGATTCTTGTTCTAACTCCCTAATCTCAGCTAACAAAGCTGTAAGTTGGTGTATTTTTCCTCAATTCCTCAACCTGCCTAGTAAAGATAGTAATTAGGCTCTCATCGACAGCGGCGCTGCTTTCAAAAACCATAAGCACATGCTGGCTGTCAATTCCTCCATATCTGGCCCCTCCCAATTGTCCTTATTCAATCCTGCTACACAACCCATAATCCTAACATGCGTTACAGCGTCCCTTAATTTTAGCCAAGGGTTTGTAGGTTCAATGTCTCCACTAGATGGGAAAACTATTTAGATAGCATGGCGTACCAAATCCAGCAATTGGAAATTGTTTCTAATCTCCCTTACTCTCCACAAAACCTGCCTGACCTGGGGGGTCTGTGGTTAACTGTCCCATGCCTATTGCTTCATTCACATTCAGTATCACACTATCAGCACCTGAATCCCACACACGCAACAACCACTCCCCCATATTCTCATTCATCTGTTGTTTAAATGTTTTTGCTAATCGGTAAACTCAGTCTGGGTGTATCCTCGCACCACTTCATTCACCTCATCACGTGTACCATCTCTCACACCATTTGCCCCCTCCCCCATGAGCTCTGAGCAGCCTCCTTTTTCGTTGCTCAGTAATAATATGGTGGGCCTTACATGCCTTGGATTCATTCCCACTATCAGAAAAGGATATGTATTCATCCTCCTTGTCTGAGGATTGGAGCAGAGTTTCAGAATCCCGCGCAGGTCCTGTAATCAGTGCTCGCACTTTATTCACTGGCACTGGCTTTCTACCTTGCTGGGATCGTTTGCGGTTAATCTTATTCACTACAAGATTAGTACATTGCTCTTCTAATTCTACAGCATGACTAGCATTTCTACGCATACATTCTTTAGTAATTACTAACTGGTCCTGCACTTCTTGTAATTCTTTTTTAAGTGACTCACATCTCTGTGCTTCATGCTGTAGCGCTTGCAGCAGAATCCATCCTGTAGTTGCAGCAGCTTTTCGTTCTTTTTTTGGGTATACCCCTAAATCTAGCCTTAAAGCTTGTGCACCAAGCTCTGCTCCAGCCTCAGGGTAAACTGGAGCTGCATATTTAATTAGCTCAATTGCTATAGGCTTCCAACTCCCTGAGTCAGCCCATACAGGAATTGAACCATATTTGGAAGGTACCTTCCCTCCCCCATTCTTACCTTTCCTAAACAAAGTATGCATTCTATTCTTAAAAATAAATACAGTCAGGGGAAAAAGCAAGACAAAAATACTATCTCTACTTATCAAAGCAGCACTGTTTCTGTTTTTAACTTTGTATTTGCTAAATGGCTAAACGTTCACGGTTTAGGCACAAGTTAAATAAATGTAAATAATGTTAATAAATGTAAATTATACACCAAAATTTCAGAATTTTTGCTCTCCACTCACGTATTAATATCTAGCGATCAGGTGAAATCCTGTCACACTACGCCAATTGTAAAAGTCAGTAACACAGAAAAAGGTATTTTAGCCAATCACATATGATAAATAAATATAAATATATATATATATATATATATATATATATATATATATATATTAACAGCTATATTTAATACGGATTGAAGACAACTCAGTAAAGATTAAAAATAACATTTTTTAATAAATTGGTGATTAGACATTAAACATTTGATTGTAAGTAATTAAATCTAGTAATAATTTAGAATCTAAATACTAAACAATGAAAAACATTAAATTACTTAGCTTCGATTGAGTTCAGCAGCTTACACCAGGTAGCAGTACACAGACAAACACACAGGTGAGGGAGACTCCATGCCACATCCTGGGCCCTCAGTTCTTTAGCTTTTCTGGTAGGACTTGGCATCTACACGTTCCAAGAAGAAGTCTGCAGGGTTCTCAGTGTCCTGGCCTTTTATCCGAAAGGGAGGGATTAGGATATTGTTAACACCCACTAGGGAGGAACCAGATAGAATGGCCAATAGACTTACTAGGAAGTAAGTTGTCTGGGGGGGTGGCTATACACATGATGCCTAGACTGATGTCACTTCCTGCTAAAAGCACATGGCATTTTTCCAACAATCTCCATTTTGGAAAATGTACAGTTCATCCTTTGTTCAGTGGGGACACCTAGTGGTGGGACATAATATTGCATGCTATAAAGGGAGCAATGGATTTTCTAATGGCAATACACTCTGCTATCAGAAGATTCACCTTTAAGTAACTCATGCAAGTTTATATTTGTCTGGATAGTGAAGCTAAACTTTTGCAAAGGCATGTCTTTCTTTGATATGTTAATTTATAAACTTACAATTACTTCCTAGTACTTAATTATTGTTTGTTTTGCAGGAGCTGATTAAAGTACTAGAGAGAGTTCAGTTACTAAGTTTAGTCTCATTGTTCTCTTACCCCTGTCTTTTGTTTGAACACTGTGTTTATGTGCAATGCTCTAGTAAGGGCTTGTGGTAAGATGGGCCTCTCAGCTTCTGATTCCAGTTTTTTTATTAACTCTGAAATAGCAGCACTCCACCTGACGCTGAGAAGATGCATGCATGGATAGGAATGCAGTTTGCTGTTTGTTACAGACATTTTAGACAGTCGTGTGTTTTGAACATTGTGGAAACCGTTAGTAAAGTCCCTTTCCGTTTTCACCTTAACTTTATCACTACACTCAAAGCAAGGTCTGTGAAGGCATGGTTTGATGAATTTGATGTTGAGGAACTTGAGTTCCTTGCACAGATCACTAACCGCATCTTCACTGAACACCTTTAGGATGAATTAGAATGATGGTGGCGAGCAAGACTTTCTCATCCAACATCAATGCCTGTTTGTTTTAGCCTCAAAGGATGAGTAAACTTTATATTAATGCCCATGGTTTTGTTATGGGTTGTCCAACAATTTCATATTGGTGTGCTGGTCAGGTGTCCACATACATTTAGCCATATAGTGTGTGTGTGAATCCATATGTAAAGGAAAAGTATGCACTGGTATTGAATCAACGTAACAATTTACTATTTATTGTTTATTTATCTGTAATGTTTAAGGACAGCTATGTGCTCCTTTTTCTAGTTGTCTTTAAACGTTACAAAAATAAACATTTAACTTGATTCAAAACCAATGAGTGCTTGTCATTGACATATTATCTATACATTTTAATTTCTTAAAATTCTTTAAAAAGTCATATGGTTAGACATGGCCATGATTGCCCCTGATTATGTGTAAATATATCCTCTTGACTTCATGGTTCAGCATTCGCTGCCCACACTTATAAATGCCACCTCCTGCTTGTGTACAGCCAATCACACGTGAGCAGGGCCTGTCAATCATCCCAATCAGATCAGATTAGAAAGATTGAAATCTGCAACACTTTAGGTGGCAGAAACGTTAGGTAACTGTGGTCTTAAGACTGTAGCTACTTAGCTAGCTTATCAGGCTCATTTGTTGTGAGCCTGAATCTCTGAAGCCCAAAAGCAGCATCTTCAGCCTAATAAATGGGCCAAACATCACTTTAGGACAGAAATTATTCCTATCTTACCAGAAAGCAAGTTATTAAATTTTTAGCTCATTGTTATATTTCATTGAAAAGCACTGTCATGTTTGCATTTCCTGCTTGCAATAAGAAAGGTTAAAAAAAAACAACACACTTTTTCTGTAATGTATACCAAAGAAATCCTCAACAAATCAAACCAATCGCATAATAACGTCATCAAATTTATACACTAATTAACCCTATAAAAAACTTTTTCCCATTTTCAGCTGTATTATTTGACTTTGAGATAGATATACAAAACATGTTTAACAAGCTGTTAGCCCACTTATTATGAAAATTATAGTTAGAAACATTAAAAACACTTGCATAAAATATAAAAATGCAAAAACAAACATGAAGTGTAATATTTGTAATAATTATATATAAGCATATATGGTAGATTACATACATGTTTGTCTTAATAAATTATAAATACATACAATTGTTTACCAATCAGGGGCGCGATCCGATATAGATCGTAGTTTGCGGCGCAAGCGAGGTAACCCGCAGTTTCAGCTCGCAACTTGAGCTATCCAATATTCAGCGCCGTCAGATGCTAAACTGGCGTAAGTCTGAAAAACCAACGAGCAGGCAAAATGTGCGCAAATACACATTTTAGTCGTCGCAAGTACTTGCGCCTGTATTTTGTTCACGTAAAGTCTCAATAAAGTGTAGTTTTATGCAAATTAGCCTACGACTCGTAAAAAATAACGCCAGTTCTAAGAGATGCGCCACGTAATGACGAGATTCAAAATTCATACTTAAACCCCTGCGCAGCCGCCATTTCTTTAGTGTGTTTGGTTGGTTCTTGGAGCTACAGCACACAGAGAGGCGCATTGCATAATATTTAGTTAGGTCAGATTTGGAGGATTTGATAAGCTTGTACATTTACTGTCACTTTTTTACATATTGCACACATTTTGCATACACACATATACAAAATACACAACACTTTTTTTTGATAACACCTTACACATTTTATTTATCTTTTACAGTTTGAAAGGCTGAGTGTCTGGTTGTGATTGTGTGTGATTGAAGTGGGAGTGAGTGTGAGTGTGTGAGTGTGTGTAGTGTTAGGATGTCAGGGAGAGCTAGGGCTGGGGGGAGGAGGGAAGGGGAGTTGCAGGGAGAGGATTATGGACAGGAGGAGCAGCAGGGTCCCCGTCAGGGAGTGAGCGGAGTGGGGAGAGGGAGAGCCAGAAGGGAGGATGGGAGTGGGGTTGCCCCAAGGCCAGGCACACTTAGAAGAGGGATAGAGGGTGCACATGGGGATAGAAGGGGGGAGGAGGGAGAGGATAGGGAGGAACCCACACCAGGGACATCCCAGGGAGGGAGCCAGGCGGCCCAGGACGAGGAGCGTATGAGGTGTCCTAATTTCAGTTTTGCAGAAAACCTCGCTCTAGTCCAGGCTGTCCTGGAGAACCATAATGTCCTCTTTGGACAAGAGAAGGGCAAAGGAGTTGCCCGTAGGCGTAAAGATGCTTGGCAGAAGGTGGTGGAGGCCGTCAATGGTGTGTCCCAACAGAGGAGGAATGTGGATGGCCTAAAGAAGAGGTGGAATGATTGTAAGAGGAGAGTCAAGGAGAAGATGGGCCAGGAAGCAATGTCCCAGAGGGCAACAGGAGGTGGGCCTCACTATGAGGCGGAATACAATGAGTGGCAGGAGCTCATTCATAGGTCCCTGAGCCTCACAGCAGTCTGTGGACTTCCAGGGGCTCGTGACTCAGGGGCTGCAACATCAGCACAGCATGCTGGTGAGTAACATCCCACACACCAGTATTATATGTATTTGAGTTATAACATCCTATATTGTCACACATTCATGTACACAATGAGGAGCATGGTATTTTGCTTACTAACAACAAAATATACAATGAGATTTAACATTAAAGGGACATGAAACACAAATAAGTTTATTTCATTATTCAGATAGAGAATACAGTTTTAAACAACATCCCAATTTACTTCTATTATCTATTTTTCATCATTATTTTCATAATCTTAGTTTATTAAATATCAATGCACATGGGTGAGGCAATCACACGAGGCATTGATGTGCAGCCACCAATCAGCAGCTTATGAGCCTATCTAGAAATGCATTTCAGCTAAGAATATCAAGATAATGAAGCATATTAGCTAATGGAAGTAAATTAAAAGTTTGTTTAAAACTCCATGCTTGGCTAGCTGAATCATGAAAGAATAAATATGGGTTGCATGTCCATTTAATGCTACTTAACACATTGAAAATCATGATATGAGGTGGAATAGTGAAATACTAACATGTCTCAGAGTAACACAGGCCATAAGCCACATGTAGACTTTTCAGTAAATGGACACAATAGTCATCACAACCATAGTGTCACTTAAAGAACACATTTTCTCCATCACTGACATGTACACAGAACTATTGTATGAAGCACATACATGTATACTTTGCATATTAAAACCCATCATATCACAAATCTCAATGTGCACATGCATGTTATAGAGTTTGACATGAGAATGTGGATAGGCCCTAGCATGTACATTGTATGCCCACATGGATAGATATCTGACTGTACTAATCCCTCTCATCATTTGACTCCTCCACAGAACCTCCAGTCACCAGGGTGCCTATGCCCATGAATCCCCCAACACCGGATCAAAGTATATCTCCACCTCAACCACTGGTCCAGAGAGTCCAGCAGGAGTATGCCAGGCATGACATGGGTTGGACTGCCTCAATTGAGAATCCCAATATTATGCCGCCTGCATTACAGGAGGATACCTGGCAGGAGACCTGGCCGGAGGATTATTCCTTTGGCTTGGAGGGGGAGCCACGCCAGCCCCGAAGGGTAGATGTCTTTACCCCCCCACAAGAATATCATGCCACTCAAGGATTATACCAGCAGGCTGAGTGGATGCACACCAGCAGCCAATGGGACTATCAGTCCATCCGGACATCTGTACCATCGGCAGCAGTTGGAAGAGCTCCACCAACTGAAATTCATCGCCCTGCACCTACAGCTGAGATTCCGGGGCCTGCACCTCCAGCTCAGATTCCGGTGCCTGCACTTCCAGCTCAGATTCCGGTGCCTGCACCTCCAGCTCAGATTCCAGTGCCTGCACCTCCAGCTCAGATTCCGGTGCCTGCACCTCCAGCTCAGATTCCGGGGCCTGCACCTCCAGCTCAGATTCCGGGGCCTGCACCTCCAGCTCAGATTCCGGGGCATGCACCCCCAGCTGAGGACCAAGAAATGGAACCAGTGCCTATAGTCCCTGCTGGGGAAGAGCCCATGGATCCACTGAGTTCCGCCATGGGTGAGGAATACATATCCCTACAGAGGAGGCAAACATTGACGTGTGAGAGTCTAACGTCAACCTGTGAAAGAATGCAGAGGGACCAACGCAGGTTCCATAGGAGCCAACAGCGTTTACAACAGTGATCCATTGAGCTGCAAAGGGACATGGCAGCATCTGTAACAGCTATGGTACAAAACCAATCACAAATGCTGAGAGTCATTTCGGACATGCAAATCCAGAGTGACCACAGATGGAGGGAACAGAACCAACTGTTGGGTGTGTTGGTGGAGCATTTCACCCACCAGCAGGACATCGCCTCAAGCATCTCGTCTGTGACCAGCACTCCTACTGGATCCACACAACCCAGGAGAGGCAGAAGACCCACTCCAGGCCCCTCATCTAAGAGGCCTAAAAAAAAAAAAATCTTATTCTATTTCATCACAAATCTTGTCCTCTGTTATTTACCATATAATTGTCATCCACATCCATGTGAGGTGTGTTTTAGTACAGTAATATTGGTAAAACATATAATAATACCTGTGTTGAAATGGACAAAAAAGGTATTATTATAATGTTTCTGACATATTCCTGCTCAATAAACCACATCACATAGTTGTGTCTGAACGGTACATATAGTAATATTCACTTCTAAGATGTAAATCAAGGTTTCTCACATCCAATATAAATTTACACGTTGGTATATATAACTAATAATGTATTTAAAGAAGGTGTGAACATAAGGTATAAATATCCATTATCCTCATTCTTAATGATAGTGAACTAAACATGAATGAAACAAATGAGAAATATACAGTAATTAGGGTTGTTAAAGGGACATGAAAGCAAAATTGTTTCTTTCATGATTTGGAAAGAGAAGACAATTATAAACAACTTAATAATTTGCTTCTATTATTTACGTTGCTTCATTCTATTGATATTCTTTGCTGAAAAGCATATCTAGATATGCTTGGTAGCTGCTGATTAGTAGCTGTATATAGATGCCTCCTGCGATTGTTTCACTGTGTGCATTGCTATGTCTTCATTAAAGTATATCTAGAGAATAACTGAAAATAGGTAATTGAAGTAAATTTTAAGGTTTTTACAAATTATATTCTCTATCCTTAATCATGAAAGAATATGTTTGGGTATAGTGTCCCTTTAAGGGAAGGGGGTTGGGATGTAGTAGTTTCAATTACATGCTGTGGAAATCCAAATTTAGAAATTCTGCAAGACATGATATATACACATGCAATGGTTGGTGAGGTACTGTCAAACATCATAATACATGTGAATGTTACGGTTTACTGTACTTATGAATAAGTAACTTGCAGGTGAAGTATTCCCGGATGACATAATCCCTCACTTCATTCCCCCTCAGTGTCCCCCTGTCCACATCCTCAGGTACAGGAACCAGCTGCTGCTGCTGCTCTGGGTCAATGTCCCCCAACAAACGTGTGTCCACAGCAATGTTGTGTAGAATACAGCAAGCATTGACAATGGAACACACTTTGTTGGGGTTATACTGTAGTGCTCCGCCTGTAACATCCAGACACCTGAACCTGGTTTTTAATAGGCCAAAGCTCCTTTCAATGACATTCCTTGTTCTTATGTGTGCCTCCTGGTACCTGAGTTGTTGCTCTGTAATGGGGTGCACCAAGGGGGTTAATAGCCATGGTCTGCAGCCGTACCCTGCGTCACCTGTCATGTAACATATGTGTTTGGATTACTACAGGTACATCATGTGCTTTAAAGGGACACAACATGAATTTCATGTAAAAGATAGATTTAATAAAAACATTAAATTTGTGCATTATAAGCAATCTACTTTTATGCCAGTATTAGTCTAGACCAAAAATCTATTTTAAAGGACCAGTCAACACAGTAGATTTTCATTATCCAAAAATGCTAGATAACAAGACAATGCAATAGCACTTAGTCTAATATCAAAGTTATTTTTTATTACAATTTAAAGTGTTATGTATTTTGAAAATCCACCTGTACCATGTGACATCCATCAGCCATTCACAAATGCATACACACTTATTCTTGCACATGGTCAGTAGGAGCTGGTGACTCAAAGATATAAAAGATACAAATACTGTGCACATTTTGTTAATGGAAGTAATTTGGATAGTTTATTAAAATTAAAAGTCCTATCTGAATAATGGAAGTGCAATTTATACTAGACTGTCCATTTAATAAGAACCTGCAATTGTTAGCAGCTTGATAATTTACTTAGATTAGATCATTTTCTCCATTCTATAGATAACTTTTGATGACAAGCATATTAGATATGCTCAATAGCTGCTGATTGGTGGCTGCACATAGAAGCCTCATATGATTGGCTCATATATGTGAATTTCTATTTTTTTTAAAATAAGATATCTAAAGAATAAATACAATGAGATAATAGAAGTGAATTGTAATGCTGTTTAACATTGTATTCTCTATCTGAAACATGAGATTAAAATATGTGTTTAGTGTCCCTTTAGTAGAAATATACAGACAGAATGAAGGTACTCACCAAGCAGCCATCCTCCCGAGAGAGTTCCATTTTCAAACATATTGAATAAGGAGGTCTGGCGCAGGATGTAGGAATCATGTGCACTCCCCGGGAAGCCTGCATACACATGTAAGAATTTCAGATTGGTATCGCAGACCATCTGGCAATTCAATGAGTGAAACCCTTTCCTGTTAATATAGAGGATTGTCTCCTCATGTGGGGCCACGATACGCACATGTATTCAATCAATTGCCCCCATGACATTAGGAATACCCCCCAGTCGATAGAAGCCTTGTTTAAGACGGTTCCATTCCTGGGGGGTACGGGGGAAATGAATGTATCGTTGTGTCTGGTTATCTAGAGCAGTCAGAACCTCCCCTAGAATCCTGGAGAAGGTAGACTGCGCTAGGCCAGACACAAGCCCCTCTGTTGACTGGTATGAGCCAGTTGCCAGGAAGTGTACAACACACAACAGCTTCTGCATACCAGTCAGAGCTCGGTTCCTATACGCTTGAGGGTCAATATCATCCTTCAAGACCTCATATAGGTTAATGAGGCTTGCAGATGTCAAGCGATATTTTTCCCTGACCTCCACTTCTGTCATCCCAAACAGGGTGACCCTAACACTGTGTACCCTTGGTGCTCTTCCCCTCTGCTGATGCCTTCGTTTTATAGGCCCTGCTGGCCTATGGGCAGCTGCAGCAACAGCAGCATGGGGAGCACCAGGAACAGGGACAACAGCAGGAGGAGCAGGGAGGGCAGCAGCAGCAGCTGGAGCAGGGACAGCTACAGCACCATGACCAGGGACCTCAGCAGCAGGGATACCATCCAAAACAGGGGCTTGTAGGGGTTCCAGCACCCCTTGTGCCCCACGACACTGTCTCACTCTAAATGCAATATACTGCAAGGGAAACATGGTGGCTAATGAGGGTGTGCATTTGCAGGTGTTTTAAGGCTGCAGGTGAGAGGTTGTGCTGTTTGTGATTGGTTTGACACACTTGCAGGGGCAGGAATAATAAATGCTTTTAAGAGGTTAACTATTTGTGAACAAGCTGCTGCTATGTATATTGTTAGGCATGCATTTGTTAGGCCTTCTGAGAGTTACGTTGGTTTCTAAGTCAGTGCAAGGGTTCCTGCGCCTTCAATTTGTGGTGAGCTGAGAATGGAGTAGATTTTGTGAAATCTGCGCGCGTAAGTCCTTACGCCGTATATTGGATAGCAAATTGCGCGTGTTTTGTATGTCAGTCTATGGGCCAAAAAACTACGGGCGACGCCAGAAATCTACGCGCGTAACTTCTAGCTTACTCCGTATATAGGATACCAAACCCGCGCAAATCTTGGCGTCGCCGACTTTTGCGGGCGACGATTTTTATCGGATGGACCCCCAGGTACACAAAACCGGTGCAGCTTCGTGGCCCAAGCATTTCCAGCTTGCAGGAGTGAGCCTGAAACTAGGTAGTTTAACATTAGTTAGGTAGGCCTTTAGACTGTAGCTACTTAGCCCCTCCACCATCTCAAGGGTGGGGGAGTTAAATCATTCATAAAGGGACAGTCTACTCCAGAATTTTCATTTTTTAAATAGAATTACCCATTCCCCAGTTTTGCATAACTAACACAGGTTACCTCTGTGATTACCTTGTATCTAAGCATCTGAAGACTTCTCCTTATAATTGTTCTTTTGACAGACTTGCATTTTAGCCAATCAGTGCTGACTTATAAATAACTCCACGGGAGTGAGCACACTGTTATCTATATGGTACACATGAACTAGCACTGTCTAGCTATGAAAAAATGTCAGTGCTGGTATTACGGGTTTTTAGAAACCCGGCGTTAACCACAAAAAAGTGAATGAAGAGCAAAATTTAGCTCCACATCTCACCTCAATACCAGCGCTGCTTGCATTAGCGGTGAGCTGGTAAAATGTGCTCATGCACGATTTTCCCCTAGGAATCAATGGGGGAGAGCCGGCTGAAAAAAAACCTAACATCTGCAAAAAAGCAGCGTAAAGCTCCTAACGCAGCCCCATTGATTCCTATGGGGAAATACTTTTTATGTCTACACCTAACAACCTAACATAAACCCAGAGTCTAAAGACCCCTAATATTACACTTATTAACCCCTAATCTGCCGCCCCCGACATCGCCGCCACCTGCATTATATTATTAACCCCTAATCTGACGCTCCGGACACCGCCGCCACCTACATTATACTTATGAACCCATAATCTGCTGCCCCCAACATCGCGAACCCGGCATTATATTTATTAACCCCTAATCTGCCGCCCCCAATGTCGCCGCAACCTAACTACATTTATTAACCCCAAATCTGCTGCCCACAACTTCGTCACCACTATAATCAATTGATTAACCCCTAAACCTAACCCTAACCCCTCTAACTTAAATATAATTACAATAAATCTAAATAAAATTACTACAATTACCTAAATAATTCCTATTTAAAACTAAATACTTACCTATAAAATAAAACCTAAACTAGCTACAATATAACTAATAGTTACATTGTAACTATCTTAGGGTTTATTTTTATTTTACAGTTAACTTTTTATTTATTTTAACTAGGTACAATAGTTATTAAATAGTTATTAACTATTTAATAACTACCTAGTTAAAATAAAGACGCATTTACCTGTAAAATAAAACCTAACCTAAGTTACACTAACACCTAGCACTACACTATAATTAAATAAATTAACTAAATTAAATACAATTAATTACAATTAAATAAAATTATCTAAAGTACGAAAAAACACTAAATTACAGAAAATAATAAAATAATTACACGATTTTTAAACTAATTACACCTACTCTAATCCCATTTACAAAATAAAAAAGCCCCCCAAAATTATAAAGCCCTACCCTACAGTAAATTACAAATAGCCCTTAAAAGGGCCTTTTGCGTGGCATTGCCCCAAAATAATCAGCTCTTTTACCTGTAAAAAAAAAGTACAAATACCCCCCCAACATTAAAACCCACCACCCACACAACCAACCCAATCCCCCTTAAAAAAACCTAACACTAACCCCTTGTAGATCACCCTACCGTGAGACGTCTTCACCCAACCGGGCAGAAGTGGTCCTCCAGACGGGCAGAAGTCTTCATCCAAGCAGGGCAGAAGAGGTCCTCAAGACGGGCAGAAGTCTTCATCCAGACGGCATCTTCTATCTTCATCCATCCAGTTCGGAGCGGGTCCATCTTCAAGACATCCGACGCGGAGCATCCTCTTCATCCAGAGTCTTCTTTCTAAATGACAGTACCTTTAAGTGATGTCATCCAAGATGGTGTCCCTTCAATTCCGATTGGCTGATAGAATTCTATCAGCCAATCGGAATTAAGTTAGAAAAAATCCTATTGGCTGATGCAATCAGCCAAAAGGATTGAAGTTCAATCCTATTGGTTGATACAATCAGCCAATAGGATTGAGCTGACATTCTATTGGCTGTTCTAATTAGCCAATAGAATGCAAGCTCAATCCTATTGGCTGATTGCATCAGCCAATAGGATTTTTTCTACCTTAATTCCAATTGGCTGATAGAATTCTATCAGCCAATCGGAAATGAAGGGACGCCATCTTGGATGACGTCACTTTAAGGTACCGTCATTTAGTAAAAAGACTCCGGATGAAGAGGATGCTCCACGTCGGATGTCTTGAAGATGGACCCGCTCCGCGCCGGATAAATGAAGATAGAAGATGCCGTCTGGATGAAGACTTCTGCCCGTCTGGAGGACCTCTTCTGCCCGGCTTGGATGAAGACTTCTTGGTAGGGTGATCTTCAAGGGATTAGTGTTAGGTTTTTTGAAGGGGGGATTGGGTGGGTTTTAGAGTAGGGTTGGTTGTGTGGGTGGTGGGTTTTAATGTTGGGGGTAAAAAGAGCTGATTACTTTGGGGCAATGCCCCGCAAAAGGCCCTTTTAAGGGCTATTTGTAATTTAGTGTAGGGTAGGGCTTTTTTTTATTTTGGGGGGGCTTTTTTATTTTGTTAGTGGGATTAAAGTAGGTGTAATTAGTTTAAAAATCTTGTAATTATTTTATTATTTTCTGAAATTTAGTGTTTGTTTGTTTTTCGTACTTTAGATAATTTTATTTAATTGTAATTAATTGTATTTAATTGAGTTAATTTATTTAATTATAGTGTAGTGTTAGGTGTTAGTGTAACTTAGGTTAGGTTTTATTTTACAGGTAAATTTGTCTTTATTTTAACTAGGTAGTTATTAAATAGTTAATAACTATTTAATAACTATTGCACCTAGTTAAAATAAATACAAAGTTGTCTGTAAAAAATAAATAAACCCTAAGATAGCTACAATGTAACTATTAGTTATATTGTAGCTATCTTAGGGTTTATTTTATAAGTAAGTATTTCGTTTTAAATAGGAATTATTTAGGTAATTGTAGTAATGTTATTTAGATTTATTGTAATTATATTTAAGTTGGGGGGGTTAGAGTTAGGGTTAGACTTAGGTGTAGGGGTTAATAAATTTAATATAGTGGCTGCGACGCTGTGGGCGGCAGATTAGGGGTTAATAAATGTAGGTAGGTGTCGGCAATGTTAGGGCCGGCAGATTAGGGGTTAATAATATTTAACTAGTGTTTGTGATGCGGGAGTGCGGCGGTTTAGGGGTTAATATATTTATTATAGTGGCGGCGATGTCCGGTTCGGCAGATTAGGGGTTAAAATATTTATTTTAGTGTGTGCGATGTGGGGGGGCTCGGTTTAGGGGTTAATAGGTAGTTTATGGGTGTTAGTGTACTTTTTAGCACTTTAGTTAAGAGTTTTATGCTACAGCGTTGTAGTGTAAAACTCTTAACTACTGACTTTAAAATGCGGTACCAGTCTTGACAGGAGAGGGTCTACCGCTCACTTTTGGTCAGACTCGTAATACCGGCACTTTGCAAGTCCCATTGAAAATATAGGATACGCAATTGACGTAAGTGGATTTGCGGTATTTCCGAGTCTGGCCAAAAAAGTGAGCGGTGAGCCTGTGTCAGGGTTTTAGGGTATACTGTTCCTTTAATTTTCTCCACCAATCAAAATCTACGTTCTCCCATAAAACACCTGTTCACTAAGCACTCCTTGCTTAGTATTTTGTTATTCACCATTGGAGTAACACTGAGCCTTGCTTTCCAAAGCATATACTGATTTATTTTGCTTTCTCTGCCTTCCTAGTTCTATTGTCTGTCTGCTGTGCTTATCCAACAACATCTAAGGATCCCCAGCCTGTCTGCTGCAATTATCACTGCCTACAAGTTTCTATGACACCTTGGGTAAACATATCACTATTGAAGGCTGCCTGAACTCCACTGAGTTTTATTTATCACCTCTCCTCTGGGATCTACAGGAAACATGTAAGTGGGAGTTGTCTTTATACTCTACTGTGCCAACAAATGATTTCACTAAGGATTATACTTGTTATCGCCATTCCTTGCACTTACCTCCTTGTAAACTTAACCGGCTTCACTGAAGTTGCACTGACGTCACACGCAGCACTCCAACCTCTCCACCGGGACTTAGTCTCCTCCCCGCTCTCTAACAACAGAGAGTCTGGACTGCCATTCAGTGTCTCCCTTACACGCCGAGACAAGGTATTGTGCGGATTATTCACTTGCTGCCAGATTTGCTTCCATTGACATTTTGTACATAAAATTCCTCATACTGTGAACTGTTATAAGCTATTTCGTACTTTATTTACACTGGGAAGTTTCACCATACTGTGTACAGTTATAAGCTATTTCTTACTTTATATTTACTGGGAAGTTTCACCATAGTTAAGTGCGTCCTTCCTCCTCATACTGTGTTCATTGATAGATTTAATTACTGCACATTTTGCTTCAAAACTTGTATCTGCATACATCAATTCTATGTTATATTAAAGGCACATAGTTTTAATTGAGAACACAAGAGTGTGTGTGCTCCCAATAGAATTTGTGCTACAGCTCCATTACTTAAACTATAACAAGATTTCTCACAGTATCTTCACTAGGAGGCTAATTATTACATAATACTAAGCCTAAAAAAGAAAATGGATCCTGCTGATATTCTCCAAACAGTCTATAACTTATGTCAAAAGGTAGACCAAATGGGACAGGCTATACTTGATTTACAAGTTGAAAATCAGGTTCTTAGGGAACTGATTAAGGAGGGTAAAGAACAACAAACCCCCAGCACCGAACCACAGGTTAGTTTGCCAGATTTATTCCATGGCGATAGGAAATGCTATAGGCAGTTCAAAAACGCATGCCATCTCCTTTACAATTTAAAACCCAAGACTTACCCTACTGAAAGGGTTAGGGTTTTATCTACAATATCCTTTCTAAGGTCAGAACCCAGAATCTGGGCAGATGATTTATGTGAAACAAATGATCCCACATTAAATTCGTTGACTGATTTCTTTCTTGCCATGGATGAGCTATACAGAGACACAGACATCCAATTAACTGCTGAACAGAAAATGAGGAGCCTAAAACAAGGAAAAAAATCAGTGGAAGAATACATCACTGAATTCAAGCTATATGCTTCTGATTCAGCTTGGAGCTTGGTTTCTCTCAGAAACCAGTTTAGATTAGGCCTTTCTGACCCCGTCAAAGATGAGCTAGCTCGCATTGAGTTACCAAGCACCCTGGATGCCCTAATGAAAGTGGCAACCCAAATAGACCGCAGGCTCAGAGAACGGAAGGCAGAATGAGGACACACAGAATCAACATTGAAAACCAGTAATCCCACTTATTCTCACATGAAAGCCCCACATACAGATCAACCTACTCCTATGGAAATAGGAGTCTTAAGAGGACCTCTCACTCCAGAAGAAAGGCTAAGGAGAAGAACTAATCATCTCTGCATGTATTGTGCAAATCCTAGCCATACAGTCTCGGACTGCCCTATATTACGCAAGAACAAAAAGAGTAAGTTCACACTTTTTAACATTACCAGACATTCTGATAAACCTATTTCTTACAGCAATTTATCTCTCCTGTTACAGTGGGACCTTAGGAGATTGTCTACTTCCGCCATTGTTGATTCAGGAGCCTTTGGCAATTTCATCGATATATCTATTGTACAACAGAATAAAATACCTATTGTGTTAAAACAAAACCCAGTCTCACTAAAAGTTATTGATGGTTCTGTGATTTCTAATGGTCCCATAACACATAATACAATTCCTATATTAGTTACCACTAAAGATGGTCATACCGAATACTTAACATTTGATGTGATACCCTCACCACATTTTCCAATAGTTCTGGGTGTATTTTGGTTACAAACACACAATCCTCAAATTGATTGGTCAAACTTAACAGTTAATTTTCACTCTACTTATTGTGAAAACACATGTTTCCCACAACCAGTAATATTACACACAGAATCAGAAAAGATACAAATACCCAAGCCTTACCAAGATTTCAATGAGGTATTTAGCAAAATTGAAGCTGAAACTCTTCCACCCCACCGAGTATATGATTGCCCAATTGAACTCATCCCTGGTGCAACATTACCTGTGGGTCATCTCTACCCCTTAAGTCAACCTGAATTAAATCATCTAAAACTGTATTTACAGGATAATTTAAGGAAAGGTTTCATTAGACCTTCATCATCACCCGCAGCAGCCGGAATGTTCTTTGTAACAAACAAAGATTCATCTCTCGGACCGATAATCGATTATCGGGAGCTTAATAAACGGACAGTAAAAAAACGTTACCCACTCCCTTTAATTCCAGAATTAATCGAAAGATTAAGCAATGCTACTATTTTTACTAAGTTGGACTTGCGTGGGGCTTACAACCTTATTCGAATAAGCGAAGGCGACGAATGGCTCACAGCATTTAGAACTAGGTATGGCTTATTTGAATACCTTGTGATGCCATTCGGCCTATGTAATGCCCCCGCAACGTTCCAACATTTTATTAACGATATATTTTGTGATCTACTCGACATATGTTTAGTAGTGTATTTAGACAATATACTCATCTATTCTAATAACTTAGATGACCATATAAAACGTGTCCGATGGATTTTAGCACATTTGAAAACACATAAACTATTTGCCAAACTTGAAAAATGTTCATTCCACAACACCACTATATCATTTCTAGGGTATACTATCTCACCTGAACGCATTCAAATGCAAACCGAGAAGGTTGACTCTGTAAAAAATTGGCCACAACCTACTGACAAAAAGTCACTCCAAAGGTTCTTAGGTTTTGCCAATTACTACAGAAAATTTATAAAGAATTTTTCTTCAATTGTGAGACCTCTTACTCAACTCACTGGATCTACACAACAATTTCATTGGAACAATACTCATTCAAGAGTTTTTGATTTTCTTAAACAAGCTTTTACGGAAGCTCCCATTCTCATTTTCCTGAATGTGGATCTACAATACATCCTTGAGGTAGATTCTTCTGACTTTGCAATTGGTGCAGTTCTATCTCAACAGAAAACATCTAAAGAACCCTTACATCCTATCTCCTTCTTCTCCAAGAGTATGACATCTGCTGAAAGAAATTACGCAATTGGAGACAAGGAATTATTAGCTATTCGCAAATCCTTGGAATTTTGGAGGCATCTTATAGAGGGTGCAAAGAAGCCCTTCATAATCTACACAGACTACAAAAACCTACAATATCTCCAAAACAACAAAACTCTTTCAGCCGGACAGGTTAGGTATAGTTTATATTTTGCAAGATTCGATTTTCAGATTCTATACCGCCCAGCAAATAGGAATGGAAAAGCAGACGCCTTGTTTCGACAGACATCAATATCCTGTCCAAGTGATATGTCCACTTCAATTATTACCACTGAATGTTTCATTGGACTTACTACAGACTTCCTTGCAGATATTAAGAAGTCATCAATCACACCTCCAATTGATTTAAAGGTGGCCTTGGACAAGAAAGAAGGTTTATACTTTTACAAAGATAAGATCTATGTCCCTGAAAATATGAGAATCCACATACTCAAACAACATCATGATTCACCTTTAGCAGGTCATCCAGGAGAATCTCGCACTGTGGACCTTATAACCAGGACTTACTGGTGGCCAGATATAAGGAAAAGTGTTTCAAATTACATAAAAGGATGCGCCACCTGTCAAACATGTAAAACAGAACGTAAAGCACCTTATGGTCTTCTACTGTCAATCCCAGCTTCAGATAGACCATGAAAGCAAATTGGAATTGATTTCATAGTAGATCTACCCTCATCTAATAACCATACAACAATAATGGTAGTTGTCGATAGTTTCACTAAAATGGCACATTTCATACCATTTCATAAACTTCCTACTTCAGCAGAAACAGCCACACACTTCATTCAACATGTGATTTGCTTACATGGTGTTCCCATGACGCTGATTTCAGACCGAGGATCTCAGTTCACATCCAGATTTTGGAAAAGTCTTTGCCAATCTCTCAATATAACTCATCAATTTACAACAGCATTCCACCCACAGGCAAACGGACAAGTCGAGAGAATCAACCAATGGTTATATGAGTACCTACGATGCTTTTGTTCCTACCAGCAAGAAAATTGGATAACATACTTACCTTTCACAGAGTTTTCTTATAACAACTTAACCAACTCTTCCACAAAATTATCTCCATTCTTTGCTAACTATGGATATCATCCAACCACCACTTCTATTAGTTCAACTCCTTCCGTATCTCCTCTGGTAGACGAACTAAATAACACACTTTTGGACAACTTCAGATTTATCAAAGAAAATATCACAAAAGCTCAGAACAACCAAAAATACTACTATGACTTACGACACAAAGAGCCACCAAATTATCAAATCAGTGATCAAGTCTGGTTGTCAACTAAAAATTTGAAGTTACATCTACCTAGTAGGAAAATGACACAAAGGTTCTGTGGACCTTTTACTATAGTCAAAATAGTCAATAGGAATGCAGTTTCTCTGGATTTGCCTCCTTCTATGAAAGTTCACTCGACTTTTCATGTCTCACTCCTCAAACCCTACACTCCCACAAGAACCTTACACCCATGACTACCACCGCTAGCATCCACTCAGGATTCCGATGTGTACGAAGTGAAGGATATTATTGATTCAAGATTTTCAAGAGGTGTATTACAATATTTGATTAGGTGGAAGGGTTACTCTGATGAGGATGATACTTGGGAACCTGCATCTAACGTTAATGCATCTCGTCTGATATCTCAATTTCACCGAAGATTTCCGGATCGACCTAGACTTCAAGCTGAGGATCAGCTTGTTTGAGGGGGGAGTCATGTCAGGGTTTTAGGGTATACTGTTCCTTTAATTTTCTCCACCAATCAAAATCTACGTTATCCCATAAAACACCTGTTCACTAAGCACTCCTTGCTTAGTATTTTGTTATTCACCATTGGAGTAACACTGAGCCTTGCTTTCCAAAGCATATACTGATTTATTTTGCTTTCTCTGCCTTCCTAGTTCTATTGTCTGTCTGCTGTGCTTATCCAACAACATCTAAGGATCCCCAGCCTGTCTGCTGCAATTATCGCTGCCTACAAGTTTCTCTGACACCTTGGGTAAACATATCACTATTGAAGGCTGCCTGAACTCCAGAGTTTTATTTATCACCTCTCCTCTGGGATCTACAGGAAACATGTAAGTGGGAGTTGTCTTTATACTCTACTGTGCCAACAAATGATTTCACTAAGGATTATACTTGTTATCGCCATTCCTTGCACTTACCTCCTTGTAAACTTAACCGGCTTCACTGAAGCTGCGCTGACGTCACACGCAGCACTTCAACCTCTCCACCGGACTTAGTCTCCTCCCCGCTCTCTAACAACAGAGAGTCTGGACTGCCATTCAGTGTCTCCATTACACGCCGAGACAAGGTATTGTGCTGATTATTCACTTGCTGCCAGATTCGCTTCCATTGACATTTTGTACATAAAATTCCTCATACTGTGAACTGTTATAAGCTATTTCGTAATTTATTTACACTGGGAAGTTTCACCATACTGTGTACAGTTATAAGCTATTTCTTACTTTATATTTACTGGGAAGTTTCACCATAGTTAAGTGTGTCCTTCCTCCTCATACTGTGTTCATTGATAGATTTAATTACTGCACATTTTGCTTCAGAGCTCGTATCTGCATACATCAATTCTATCTTATATTAAAGGCACATAGTTTTAATTGAGAACACAAGAGTGTGTGTGTTCCCAATAGAATTTGTGCTACAGCTCCATTACTTAAACTATAACAAGATTTCTCACAGTATCTTCACTAGGAGGCTAATTATTACAGCCTGTCATTTCAAGACTTTTTAAGCCTAATGCACAACTCGTAATCTAGCCGAAAGGAAATTTGATGATAAAAGTAAACTGGAAAGATCTTTAAAACTGCATGCCTATCTGAATCATGAAAGTTTAATTTTGACTAGAAATATCCTTTGACAGATCAGGGTGATTGACAAGCCCTGCTCTCACGCAATTGGTGAGCAGGGGGTGTGGGTGCAAGCCTTGTCTGCCTGGCCTTTGATAAAAGGAGCCCTTAGTATCTTTGATTAAAGCTACTATTATGGATTACAATAGGGCTGTTTACCAGCCAATTAATATGTAAATAAATGAATAGGTAGAAGAGTCCAAGGCTAAACAAAACTGCCAAAAAAGGGCATAATGTAATGAATACAATAGCTTAAAATTTTAAAAAACATTTTAATATTAGAAAAAAATATTGCCTTTAATGTTTACCAGACAATTAATAAGTAAATAAATTACTGTATAGAAGAGTCCAAAGCTATACAAAACTGCTAAAAATAGGGATAATGTAATGAATACAATAGTTTAAAATTAAAAAAACATTCTAATATTATAAAAATATATTGCTATTAATGCCTTTTTAACATTGTGTTGATAAATCATTCTAAAGGCTTTTCTAAAATATTAAAATATAGCACAGTTCTGGAATATACTGCACTGGGAACAGTTTAGATAATTTGTAATCATCTGCCATTTACTTTTGAAGGAAAATGTAATATTGATTATAAGCATAAAATGCATTCTGAAATCACCATAGTGATAACCATAGTTATCAATAATAGTTATCAATAATGCATACCACGGTCATGTAATTACAGTAAAAGTATTAAATAGGTGACATTTTTATCATTATTATAATCCTTTCTGCATTGTTGTATAATGATATTATATTAGTCTGAATTCAGGTTGATCCACTATTTTAACTCTATTTCTGTCAGGTTTTCCCCCCAGCTACTGTGTGATACACACAGTGAAAATTATTATTAATTAGGAATAATGAGTTCAGATTCACACATTCAAAAGCCTATAGCTATTACATGACCCTTGATATATCTAAATGTGCAAAACATAATATGTTAATAGTACTTTGATACATATATTATTGTTATCAGGTAAAACCATAGACTTGAATGACAATGTCACACATTTTTCTATATAAATAAGGAGTAGGCTTAAAAAAATCAGTAATGGAGTAGAATCTGTCTTACTTCTAAAGTTAATTGTTGGACAAAACTAAACAGCTTTTTGGCTAATCTAATCATTTGTCTTTTTTACTCATGGCTTGATACTTCCCTTAATGGTTGGGTCCTCATTGCTGTCAAGGGTACAGCATACCCTGGAAAATAAATAACCTTGCAGATAGAAAGCCACGTGGTTAAAGTTTTTTGGGAAACTATGTCAAGACAGTCCAGTACCAGATTATGTTAAGACCGCTTTTCTGTACCTAAGCAAAGGGAGGAGAAATAAATGTACATTGCATTGCTGCATAATGATGAGGACAGTCCTGACGATGGCCAGAACAAATGTTTTCTTTGTCTAGACTTTTGTGCAACAATTAGCTTACAACATGTCCATCTCTACAAATGAGCTGACAATGCCTTTTTTAAGCAGACCATGAATGAACACCTTGAACTGAAGGGCACTGAGTTTGTATGTAGAATTTCAAAGCTGAAAATAACTGCATTCATTGTCTACCTGTATTATCCTTTAGTTAAAGACTGTTAAAGTGGCTAATGTCACACAGTTCTTATATCAGTGCACTGGAGAAAATTAAGAAACTGTTTGATACTTGCAATAGTAAAAGAATATTCATGAGCAAGCTCATCTGGATAATGCCAGTAAAGTTAAGACCCATTTTTTTTCCCAGACCTTCACAATTGTGGTCAATAAGGGTTTTTTGTTTTACCAGTTTATGAGTGTCAGTACTTTGGACATTAAAAAAGTGTTCTCAGGAGGTTTAATGTGAAAATGGGGTTTCCACAAGCCACAAAGTACTGGAATCAGTGGCAGTAGGGGAGGAGTAAAATTCTAAGGATACTGATGCCAATAGTAGAAAGGATTATCTGGGGAACATTTGTGGAGAGTGATGCTCTTCCTGTGAAAGTGGACTATATTGTTGAGCAGCCAGTTGTACCAGAGTTCGAAGCACCGGATTTCCCTATTATTGAAGGGGAAGACACTGACCTGTGGTGCCTGCTTCTCAAGATAGTTGACAACAGTACCAGCCTTGAGCACTCTTAAGAATCTTGTGGAAGAGTTGAGTAGTACTTTTCAGATGTTTAGCTTATTAGGAGACCTCTTTAGTTAGTTAGTGTGAAACAAATTTACATGAACATAAACTGACTTCTAAGACGAAGGAAGAATATGTTTATTCCCTTTATTCCAACATTCAAAAAAACTGTATCAAGACAACAAACACATTCACTTTTTTAAACAAAAACACAATCAATACAAAACCTGAATTTAAAAGCACAACCACTTTCCCAGCAAATATTTGAATTGGTGACAAATTATATCACCAAACATAAAACTTAAAACCTAATGATGTAAGAGACTCTATAGAATAACTAATCATTCTAAACTCATTTAATATCAATATTTCATCTCTTTTATTTAATACATCTAAAAAAAAATAGATGATGTCCCAGGGGGTGTGGACCAAATGAGAAGTGATGTCAAAAATTGGAGGATTAGTCAAATTACTGGGGAATGGGGCTGGGAATTATTATTTTAGATTATTTAAAATGTAGTAAACAATGTCATTTTGCAGCTATTCAGGCAAGTAGAATGCTTGCTGGTATTGGGAGAGGCTTTTGCAACAGAAATATTAAGGTTGCTATAATATTTTTCAATCACTAGTTAGGGGGCCTCATTGGGGTATTGAGGCCTATTTATAAAATGTCTGTCGGTCCTGATCCGACAGTGCGGATCAGGTCCGACAGATATCACTGAATGCGGAGAGCAATACGCGGAGAAATTGGTTTTACCACTGGCTTGATCCTGACTAAGGTCCAGATTACAAGTGGAGCACTGATTAACGCTCCTGCTCGAGCATTGACTGCACTAGAAGTAAGTTTTTTTTGGCGCTCATCAGGTTGCACTTGTATTATGAATTGAAAGCAAACTGTTTTTACTCACATGCTAACCCGACGAGTGCAAAAAGCTGAAGTTAGAATACAGCGTGCGTGTTAACATAGAAGTCAATGGAGCACAAACCCGATTGCATATTCTCATGTGCGCTAATCTGTATCAAAGACAATCGGATTATTGATCATTTTGAAGCTTCGCTCGGTGCGAAAGAACAAATTTACTAAGTAGTCTATGGCCTAATTGGTATAGTTCTTCACCCACGTGACCATCTAGGTGTCATAATCGTCATACAAGCGGCAATGTCTAGCTGCTGACATGTATAAGAATGTGCATTTCCCAGAAATCTTAGAATATTGTTTATTTACTTTTCGGTATTTACTTAGAGAAGATTGCTTGCTCCGGAGATTCAGCTACTTCCAAGAAGACTCGCAACCCTAACTTCTTGCATCAACAGAATGTTGTACTTGTTGATCTAGTACTCGAATACTATGATAATATTTATGGTAGTCGAGTCAAGCAAACCCTCGGTGCCCGTAATAAGATTATTTGGGAAAAAATTAGTGACGCTGTGAGTGCTCAAGGACCAACGAAAAAAGATATTGAATCCTGCAAAAAAGTTTCAATGATATCAAGCGTCAAACTAAAGCCAAAATTGCCAAAGAAAAGCAATATGCACGTGGTACTGGAGGCGGACAACCTTATGTCGCAGATTTGACTGACTTTGAAAGTAAAGTTCTACAGAGGCTTGGCACGGAGGTCATTGAGGGCATAACTGATGACTGTTATAGCGATATTTGAGGTAATTATAAATTAATGTCCACAAAAATATTTATATTGTTTAATTGTCTGCACCAAAAATGTGTCTCTTACGTTAATGTTTTTTTAAAAACATTATTAACCGTTTTTTTTTTTTTTTTAAATAAAGCTTTATTGATGTAACTTCACAATATAACAAATGTGATCAGTATGAAATCAAGAGTATAGTATACAATATGCATTCAACATGGTGCAAACAAACAGGTTATGATTACATCAAAATAAGATCATAGAGGGTCTTAACATCTGGTAACAAGACCCTCTCAAAATCAGAGTAGTTTTTTCCATTTTTAGATAATCTCTCTAGAGCTCCTGTTCCCTTATCTGAAGATTTATTAAGACTATGTTTTCTAGGGAAATACTAGCCGCATTACCCTGGGTATCGATTTCTATATCCTCAGGAGGGAATGAGTGTGTTAGAAGAGAACATGAGGGAGAGAGTGGAGAGTTGGGATTCAATGAAAGAGAAACAGGAAGAAGGTGATAGGAGAAGAAGATGGAATGGAAGAAGGTGAAAGAAGGAAGAAAAAATAAATAAACAGGGGAGGTGGATCATCCATTAAATTGTTTTGTTCCAGTTTGCTAGTATGTATTCATGACTATCTAGTTTTTGGGTCTTGAGGTAGTGATAACATTCCAGAGTAAGCAAATCAGAGACTTGCAATTTCCACTCTAGTAGAGATGGTACCTCCTGGGATTTCCATCTCTTGGGGATGAGTTTTTTGCGCCTGTTAACATAATCGGCAGGAGAGCCAGTTTGGCCTTATCTTGTATTTTAGGAAGCTCGCAGAACAATAAGCTTTCAGGGGTTTGGGGGATCAGCATCTGTAGTATATCTGAAATTGCAGCAAAAACCTCTGACCAGTATGTGCGTAATTTTGGGCAGAACCACTAAATATGGAGGAGTGTACCCTCTTCTCCACAGCCCCTCCAGCAAGTGTTGCTCAGCGCAGGGAATATTTTGTGGAGCCTGGAGGGTGTGAGGTACCATCTGGTAAGCAACTTCAAGTGTATCTCCTGAATAGTGGCTGAAACAGAAGAGCGTTTTGTTAAGAAAAAGACTCTTCTCCAAGAATCCCCATCGATGTCTTGAGATAATTATTTACCCCATGCCAGCATGTATGATGGGGTATCTGTAGTGCCTATCCCAGAGGTGAGTTTGTATAGGAGTGAGATTAGATGCCTAGGGGTCATTGGTGAGACACATAATTTTTCAAATTGTGTAAGTTCTCTTCCAAAATCTGTCTTATGTTTATGGTAAGAAATGTAGTGAATGAGTTGGTTATAGTTCATCCAATGGGAAAAAATTTCCCTATATGCCTCTTGTAGCTGTGCATGTGTTTTAAACAATTTGTTTTCAACCGCATAAAGAACTGAGCCTTCTTTTAAGTGTTATGGGTGTTTAATACGGTTACTTAAAGCACTGTATGGAAGGCTCCTATTTTCAATGATTGGGGTTAGGGGGGGAAATTTTGTTGAAATGTGAGTAGAAGTAGCAATTGTCCTGTCCCATTCGGTCAAGGCATTTGCTGTTATTATATATTTAGTTAGATTTTTAGGTCTGTCTTGTGGGGGAGACCAGGCCAGAGTGCCCACATTATTAACGGATAATATTTGTCGATCTAAATGTACCCAAGCCTTATCCATGGTGTTATGAGATCATTCCACGATCCTTTGTAGCATTATAGCTTCTCTGTATGCATTTAGGTTTGGGAGGCCTAAACCACCCCTATCCCTTGTAAGATACATGGTCTTTCGCAGAACTCTCTGCCTAGTCCCTGCCCAAATATATTGATCGATAAGCCTTTGCAATTAATTAAGATAATTTTCCTGTAAGGGAATAGGTATGGCTTGCATCACGTATAATATTCGAGGGAGAACATTCATCTTGATGATCCCTATTCTTCCTAACCAGGATAAGGGTTTATTTTTCCATGTGAGTAAATCTCTTTCTATTTCTTTTTTCAAGGGAATAAAGTTGTGTTTGAAGAGATCTGATGGTGCTGGTGTGAGATATATACCCAAGTATTTCAGGTTATTTTTAGCTATGGTTATGTGGGGACAGAGGATTCAGCTTTTGTTAGTATAAAGAGGGCGTCGTCCGCATATAATGCCTGTTTGTATTCTGTATCACCTACTATTACCCCCGAAATGTTAGTGTTATTTCTGATTTTGTGGGCTAGGATCTCCATGGAGATTACAAAGAGCAGAGGCGATAACGGGCAGCCTTGTCGCATGCCATTACATATCTGAAAACTATCGGAAAGCATGCCATTCACCCTGACCTTCGCATTGGGTTTGGAGTATAGAACTATGGTCATATTTAAGAATTCCTTTGGAATTCCCATCTCACTCATAGCTCATTGTAAGAAGGGCCATCCTACCCTATCGAATGCCTTCTCCGCATCAGTGGAGAAGAGCATCGTAGGTATGTTGGAGACCCTAGCGTGATTGATCAGTTGGACAACTTTAGTGGTATTATCCCTTGCCTCTCTCTTAGGTACAAAGCCTACCTGATAGTTATGTATTAACCCTGGGGTATATTTATTAAGTCTATTGGCTAAGACTTTGGTGAGAATTTTCATGTCATGGTTGATGAGGGAAATAGGCCTAAAGTTTCTGGTTTATCCGCAGGTTTCCCTGGCTTAGTAATGACAGTAATGTGTGACTCTAATAGGGACTCCGTCAATGTAGGATTCTCTTGGAGTTGGTTAAAAAGAGTTTGTAAGTGGGTAGAGAGGGTTCCCTGGAACTTTTTATAGTATCTAGAGGTGAGGCCATCTGGGCCCGGACTCTTACTCATTGGCATATCCTTGATGGCTTGTGATATCTCCTCTAAGCAGAGAGTGAATTCGCTGCTTCTGCATCTAAGGATGGTAAATGTAATCCTGTAAAGTATTCATCTATACTCTCTGAGAGTGAGTTTGTGATATTACCTGGCTGAGTTTCGTCTATATTATATAGTTTACTGTAATATTCCAGGAAAGTTGAAGCTATACCCTGACTATCTTTCATGACGAGGTTATCAGGAGTGGATAGCGAGTGAACATAATTACTCAACTGTTTCCTGCAGATATTTCTGGCCAGGATTTTGCCAGGTTTGTTGCCTCCCTCAAAATAGTATTGCCTGAGGAATAAAGCATTTATTTGATGGATATCTGTGAGGTGTCTGTTAAGCTCGGCTCTAGTGTCAAAGAGTTTGCTTTTAATTGTATCAATAGAGGGATCTTTTTTATGGTCTAGTTCCAGAGTTTTGATGGTTTCTAACAATGCAGAATGTTTTTCTCTGGACGTTCTGTTTATTTTAAATTTATGTTTGATAAATAGACCTCTGATGACTGATTTGTGCGCCTCCCATTCGGTAATGTGGGATGCGGTAGAATTTGAGTTGATTTCAAAATATTCTTTTAATTGTTACTGAATGTCATTTGCTATTGGAAGGTTATCTAACAAGGTATCGTCTAATCTCCATAACCTGGGGGAGAGTGGGATGTCAGGCCAAAGAATCCGACAAGTAACTGGGGCATAATCTGACCATGTGATAGGCCCAATGGTGCATGCATCAACGATAGTTAATCCATGGGAGTCAGTAAAAATGTGGTCTATCCTAGTGTAACAATTATGTGGGTTTGAATAAAATGTGTAATCTCTATCGGAGGGATGTAGTGTTCTCCAGATGTCATGTACCTTTAAATCATTCAAGGTGGATTTAATGGATTTCAGGGTAAGTTTAGGGATGTTATAAGTACCTCTAGAAGAGTCTAGAACTAGATCTAGAGCAAGATTAAAGTCTCCTGCCAGAAAGATGATCCCTTGTCCATGAAAAAGAAGTAGGTTGGCTATCATTTTATAAAAGGCTGGTTGGACTGTATTCGGGGCATACACATTTAAAAGTGTAATGTGATGGCCAATTAGTGTACCCTTGAATAGGAGGTAGCGACCCTCCGGGTTCCTGTCAGTGTGGAATATCTGTACTGGGAGCGTTTTATGAAAGAGTATGCCCACCCCTGCTTTTTTTGAGGGCCAGATGCAAAATAGGCTGTGGGGTAATATGGGTTGTACCACTTGGGCTCTTTCCCTTTTCGGAAGTGGGTTTCTTGTAACATCAATATATGGCTATTTAACTTTTGCAGATCATGAAATGCAATGGATCGTTTTCCAGGGTTGTTAAGCCCTTTAGCATTTATAGTCGTCAAATGTATTGAGTGGTCCTGGAACCTACTGGCTTTAGGGGGCATTATTACAGTGGAGGAGGGGGAAAGAAAAGAAAAAAAAAGGAAACTAATTAAAGGCAGAGAAGGAATAAGAGAAGGGGGAGAACTGGAGCTTTTAGAGAAATGAGTACAGGTAGAAGAGTCTAAGAGAAAGAAAATGAGGAAACGTCAGTGTTAGAGGCAATTAAAAGTTACCTTCCTAAAGGAAAAAAGACAGAATCTCACGGGGTAGTAAACCCATTGTAGATTAGTAATATATCTATTGGTAAATTTAATATTATCACATGGCATTGGAGGGTGCTATAGGAGGGGGGAGGGATACGAGGGGAAAGAGGACCTCAGAAAACAAGTCATAGGGAGATGGGAACAAGGATAGTAATGGGATCTAGGATGTGCAAGTTTAATACAATGTATATTCTGTCTGATATGATATATTACTATCAAATCATGGGGACATTAGATCTAGCGCTTTCTCTCTATCATCTTAGTGTATGTTCCCGTGGTGTAGAGTAGGATCTATAAAGAGAAATTCTTCAGGTCTGCTCAATTTGCGTTACCAGTTAAGAGCAGTTAAACAACTTAATATACTTTTATTGCGAGTGTGCCACTAAATGTTGGGGTCAAAACTCCCTAAAAGTAAAACTGAAAGTGATCACAGATTTTGGTCAACAAAATAATGACACTGCGGTGTGACTAGAGGAGTCTTGGAACAGGAGTATAAGCAAATAACAATATCAAAACATTAGAAGTATCATATAATATAGATTTTTGGTCCAAAGATAAACTGTGCTCATTGAAACAAAAAACTAACCAAGTAAGCCTCAGAACAGGTATTAGAACAAGGAAAACTGATAATACAATAAGGATAGCATATATATTGAAGACTCTTAAAATCCTAAAGTGCTGACAGATATCACATTCATATCAATACTACTACATGAAGGCTAACTCTTCGCCAATATAGGGAGCCATATCAGGTCAGTTCAAGTGACAGAGTGCTTCAAGAGCAGCCGTATAGCCCAGTATGCATTTATTTAGCACAGTCTCTTGCGTATAGATAGTATAACTTCCCCCAGGCAAGGCTATTATTGGGCTTATTTAAAGTATCAAATGTTAAGGCATTAGGATAATGGAGTTATCAACTAGACCTCGGGATAGATGTCTAAGCTATGAAAACCTCCAAAATACTAGATATCAAATATAATTTAGTCTTCCATCACAATGGAGTATGAAAAGTGTAAACATTTAGTTGCATAGTGAACAACTTGGGTGAATAGAGCTGGCAGAGCCCTGGAGTTATCATGTAACTTAAGTACTTTTTATATTTAGTCACAGTAAAAAATATCCCAACCAACATTTGCATCAACTATAATAAGTAAGAACTAGAAAACAAACAGCAACAAAGTTCACTATCAGAGAAATCTCATAGTTTTAAAACTGTTCTTATATTACCCTTGGACCTATCGTGTAGCAGGATAAGTCCTTCTCCATAGCAGGGCAAGAAGAATGTCCAGGCGTAAGCCTTGGTGTAAACACCTGTACAAGATGTCCTGATGTAAGCAGAGGGCTTCTGAGGGTTCTTCATCTTGATTTAAAGATGCAGGAGTATTCTCAGGAGTCCGTCACCTGTCTTTGCTCAGTAGGAGAGGTGGAAAGTGTTCCCTCAGGGGAATCCTCCGTCAAGACATTACTGACATTAGGTGATGAAATGAGGTCCATAAAAAATATCTGTGGATCCATTCCAGGATGGAATATGAATGTTCTGTTGTGCTTGGTGGCCAACAAGGACACAGGAAAACCCCACCTATATTGTATTCCATTTTTCTTTAAATGATATGTAATATGTGACAGTTCTCTCCTCTTTTGTAACGTTACCGGGGAGAGATCTGTAAAAATTTGTATCTCCTCCCCCACATGAAAGACTGGGTGGTTTGCTCTGGCACATTTCAGGATTTCTTCCCTGTCTTTATAGTTGTGAAATTTAATAATAATGTCCCTGGGGGGGGGGGGACTTTGGGTGGTGGTTTAGGTCGTAAGGCCCTGTGCGCTCTTTCAATAGGAATATCTGCTGCAGATGGGTTATTTTTCATAGTCCTGAAAAGGGCTTGTAGATACCCCTCGATTGCTGGCGGGTGAACTGTTTCTGTGACGCCTCTAATCCTAAGATTATTTCGTCTGTTGCGGTTATATAAATCCTCTAATTTTTCTGATAAAAAGTGGATTTTATCCGCCTGGTTTTGAATTTCAGTTGTGTGATTTTGGAGCGAAGATGACATAGAAGATTGACTCTCTTCTAATGTGGATACCCTATGGTCCAGTGCACTGAGGTCTTTACGAAGATCACCAAATAAGCTCCTCATTTCCTGGAGAACTCACTGTATATCTTCCTTTGAAGATAGTTGTTGGATGTCCTGTTTAGTAACGTATGGGGCTAGAGTAGTCTCTTCTTGATGGATTTGGGCAGTAATATTTGTCTGTTTGTTAGCCATTTCTTCTGTAGAGTTAGTCGGTCTGGGCTCTGTAGGTTTTAGGTAATGGTTGAGCGTTTTAGAGGCGTTAGGTTTCCCTGATTTACTTTGCCTCTTGTTAGGCATTACATAAGGCTTGCGTTGAGTGATTAAGGCCCTTATTCTATCTTTTGAGTATAGGGTTATTTATAGTTTAAGTCTTTAGGATATATCACAAGCTAAAGAGTTCCTTTAAGTGGGACACATGGTTCCAGGGCCAGAGAATACTTTATGTGGGTAGTCTGATGTCTTGTTCTTGATGGCTTTTAGGCCTAGGGTATTTCAGAGGCCGTTGTCGCTGTTTTCCTGTAATATAAAGCAATGCTCCTGGCCTAATGTGCTCTTCTCCCCTTTTGCTCTTTTATTTTTAATAATCCCTGCAGCCTTACATATATACAGTCCCGCAATCTCAAAACAAGCTCTCGGTGCAGAGAGATCTGTGTAATAGGAAAAGAAAAAGAGCCACGTATGCCGTTTGCAGCTGCCTGCGCTGTGCCATTATATATTTATCTGTGCTCTTGTCACTTGGAGCTATCCCTATGCGGCTCATATATTTCCCTGTCAGCTTGGGTCGGCCACTGTGTAAGGCAAGTGTGAAGGGAGTGCTCCGGTGTGGGTAGCTTATGATGTCGGGTGTGTGCTATCAGTGGATCTCTGTTTTGGCCGGAATCCGGTAAGGAAGTTTGTCTCCTCGCACAATCACCCTCTTACCTACTCAGCTGACACGCGTGTCGCTCCCGTGTTAGAGCCGATGCAGTCTCTGATCTCTGTGGGTATTGTCCGTGCCTCTTTCACTGATCGTGGGTCAGTTTCAGCTGTGTAACCATGAGGCTTGCGGCTTGCTTGTTGTTGCGCAGTCTGATTGCTGCAGTGGTCCGTGTACGGCTGGCTGTCAGCTGATGATCGCAGGGATCTTTCCTTTTATTTTAGAAATGGTCCAGTTGTCCTCTTTGATGAATAATTGATGTCCCCTAGATCTGGCGGGGGTAGGAAGATGAATATGCCATGGATATTGTTATTTAATCTACATGGGTTTTAGGAGCCCTCTTAGGTTGCGGCCATCTTCCTGCGTGGCCAGACTCCACCTCATCATTAACCGTTTTTTAATGTGCTATTTACTTGTATTATCCATTTTTCTTCTTTGTCTTTCTATCTTTATTTAAAAAGCAGTAATGCAATCTTAGCAGTCAGCAAATTTTAGGTTCATCACCATGGTTAGCGTTTGCTTATTGGAGGTCGACATTTAACCACCAATAAGCAAGCATAACCCAGGTTATGAACAAAAATTGGGCATGCTCATATGCACACTATTTATGTTTTTTAAAGAAACATAGCAAGAGAATGAATACAAATATATAATACTAGTAAATTCAAAATTTGATTAAAATTGCATGCCCTATCTGAATGATGAAAGAAAAAAATGTTGATTAGTGTTCCTTTAATCATACCAATGCTAAATAAATTTGTCATTTCAATTAGAGTTACAGCTATATGAAGAAAAAAAAAATTATGATTCCTCACTCATATATGCAATAGTATTATAAAAAATAGTAACATTACATTGGAATATGTAATTTAATTACTTCTCTGTTTATCTATTTCTTTAAAGGGACACTGAACCAAAAATTCTGCTTTCCTGATTCATATAGAGAGCATGAAAATGTAATCAACTTTCTAATATACTCCTATTATGACATGACTCAATAGAGATATATTCTGGACAGATATGTAATATGTTAGTTAATGTGTTAATTGAAATCTTTATTTACTATTTGTTCTGTTCGAGCGTCGACTTCTGCATCTGTCAATACCCCATCTACCTCTATAGGACAGCTACCACGTCCGTCGACATCACATCAAATAGAAAATGTGAATATTAGACAACAACCACAACATGGGCTATATATATGCTCCACAACAAATACAAGCCACAGCCTATCGTCTGCTGATACTATTCAAGATTTAAGGAGCAGTACACCGGATACAGCGGTTGGAAGAAGCTCTGGTATGTATTTTTAAACCCCTTATATATACACCTTTAAATATTTAAACATAAATTAAATATTAATCTTTAATTTATATTTTTTCATTTTTTACAGCGGATGTTGGACGTCTATTCCGAGCTATGGTGACAGATTCTGCACCACTTTTTGATGGTAACTGGTAAGTTACTTTTGGAAAGTAAATATAGGATGATAAGAAAAATGATTTTGGTATAAAGTAACTGTAAAGTTTTAAACTTGTTGTAATGTCTATAGTTTGATAGTCACACTGTGAGACTGTGAGATGGATAGACTAACATTAAACGCCCCTGTACTTAATATAGTTTACACTTTATTCTGTTTCATGTTACATCCATCCAATATTATTGTATGTATTGTGATTTTATATTAAAACAGTTTAAACATGCAAAATCACAATTGTTTATTAAGAAGGCCTTTAATCTTATTGTTTAAAGCCAACATGACTGTATACATTTCTCTTGTATAGTAACCCCTCTAACCATTACTGTAGGAACAAATTGTAATCTGATGTAACATAATGTTGGCTATTCTTCTTTTAATTGCTTTATTTCGAAATTTCTAATTATATATTTTTTTTAATTTAAGATATCGTTGAGGAGGATGATTCTTCTAGAAAAGTCATTCTGAAACTTGTTCCAGTTAGAGCACTTAGTCCAGAGGTTATATCTCCAGACTGCGGAAGCTTAACTCCTGACCTCTCACAGATGGCACAAGATCAGGATTTTGATATTCATGAGCCTGTAAGAAACCCCTCTAATGATGATGAGAATCCAAATGCACCACATGATGTTGTTCAAGAGCCGGCAATTAAAGCTTTGGAACCTGCACCTGCTGAACCTATAATGCAAGAGCAGGTACCTTTGGAAGATGCTGCTCTAAATGAAATGCTAAATCTTGCCAGAGGATATAGAGCAGACAGTAGACAAGTTCAGGATATTTTGTCTGGACATTTAGAAAGATATGACAACTACAACCAGCAACGTTTGGAACTGGACCGTGAAAACTTTCAGTGGCAAAGAGAAATGGACAGGGAAAGGAACCAACAAATAACCAGGGCCTTGGCAATAGCCGAAAATAACATGCAGATGGCTCAAACTACTATGCAGTCTATGTTAGATATAATTAGAGATAGACATCAGAACCAAGAGTCGCCAGATCCTAAAAGACAAAGGTTCCATTAGTGCAGTTATTTGAATTGTTTAGATTATTATTATTTGTTTTTGTTGATCCAAAATATATTATTATTGTTATTTGTACATATGTTTATTAAAGTTTCTTCTTTTATAATTTAATTTTTTATTTTTTTTCAAAATTAACTTGAAATCATTTAAAGGTTTAAAATAATGTGACACAAAGACAAATCCAATTTAACAAAATTAAAATTTATTAAAACAGGAATTTGAAAAAATATGAAACAAAAAGGCATTATAAAAAATATGAGGGTCCTCCTGGCCACTAAAGTAATTTTTTGTTTGAAATTGACCTTTTTAACATAAAAAATGACAATTGTAATGTCATCAAAGTGCAAATGAAATATCTATTTTTATTGCACAAAAATTCTTAGAAAATATATATATATATATATATATATATTTATATATATATAAAAACAGTATCAATACTGTAAATACGACAATATTAAAATTCAATAATTGCTTATATGTTTTCCATAACATAAGTTTTGTAGAAATTTTGAACCTGGGTATTTAAATTCTTTATAGAATCCATTATTTGTTTAATTTCATCGCAAACAGAGGATTGCACTTGTGATACAACTTGTAACCCGGAATCTAGATAAGAAAACAAAATTTATAAAAAATTAAAGATTGTCACACAATTTTTCTAAAAAAAGGGTGTTAAAAAGCAGTTATCTATAATTTATTACCATTTAGATTAGAGGAGGTATTTTCCATAGCTGGACTTCTCTGTGTCGATTTAGAAACCTTAGATATTTGCAAGTCATTATCAGTATCAGAAATATTTGTTGAGTTTCTCTCACTACTTGCATCTGTAATATATATATTTATAATTTGATGGATATATAGTTTTTTAGATTGTATTATAATATTTAAAAATAGAGTAAATTTACAAATAAACATTTACCTAGTTGCATTGAGGGTGAAGTTAATGACATCCTTTAAGGAGCATTATTTTCCTCATTGTCACTATTTATGAAAGATTACAGAAGAACACAATTACAAAAATTTCAATGTAATATTTGTAATGGTACCAAATTTTTGAAAAATACCTTCTGTAGAAGAAAATTTTAATATTCTTCTGAACGTTTTTTTCTTCATTTTCAACACTCTTTTATTGGTTTCTGTTAATACAAAAAAAAAAAAATAAGCATTATTATGTGAATCAGTTCCTTTTGTACTTTGAGGTGTATGTACGATTGTTAGGTGCCTGACACCTCCTTTCTGTGGAGACAATTCTCTGTCAAGCAAAGACAGTGGCAAGGGTGGGGATCTAGCCTCACTTCTAGGTGTCAAATTTAGAATAGGCCTTACATAACGTGGAGGAGGAGCACCACAAATATTTTCTCTTTCTTCTTATCTGAAATAGTGAATACAGATATACAAAACAAGATTACAAAATCTATTTTTCTATTCCACAAGTGTAAAACAATCATCAACTACAGTATGATAGTTGATGATGTATGCAGGATGATTCGTAAATTTGTATTTTTAAAAATGTATTGTAAATAGTTTTAGAAATAAAATTAGTTTTAATATAAGTTAACATTTTGTAAGTAAAAGTTTCATCAAGACATCATTGTTTATTAGTTTGTTCCATTTGTATATCTTACATATGTTTATAGTTTTTAGAATTTCGTTAAAATTAGAAATTAGAAAACCATAAATCATAATGTTAATAGATACCAAGTAAGGACCAGTATGGACATCAAAGTTATCAATATGGTACACTTAAACCTAATTATTCTTTCATGGTTCATATTGATGCTGAAATTGTCAAATAATTTATAATTTAAAACAATAATAATTGTTTTATTATTTTAAATTATATTTATTTTTTTTACTGCAGGGATGTAACTTTGAAAAACAAGCACATTTTAGTTTCAGCGTCATGCATTGCAATTTCCTTTTGGAGTATTAGATTAGATTAGAAATAGCTCACAAACAAATATTAATATAAAAACAATTTGATAAACTTGCATGTCCTTAATAGGCTCCTAATGGATTGGTAATATTGTGGTTCTCGACGTGTAATATCACTGTAGCGTCTCAAACATTTACGCCTGGTCCTTTTAATTTTTGATACACGATACATTCTGCGTATCATTTCGTATATAGTTTTGTCCCTTTCATCTTGCATGACTCCTCCAACACCCCCTATAAGCGTTTAGGAAAATATTGGTCCATAACATACACTAGAATTATCATTTCCCCAGATGTGAATGGTGTAATTCTCTTCATCCTTCCTGGTCGCATAGCAATTTCTAAATGGTTGTGTCTAATCTCTAAAGCTTCTAAATCTCGCGTTATTCAGTGTTTCTATGCAACATTATTATATTTTTGTAAAGTGTTTAAAATATTTACGTAAAATAATTTTAAAGTTGTACTATTTATTGTCAGTCTAGTTTTTTTTCATCATTTTCAGGTTAAAAAATATGTGAATAATAATTAACGTTAAATGTAATTTAAGTTTTCAGTATATTTGTTAGTGTAAGTTCAATATAGTTATCAATAGTATAATTTATGTTAGTTTGTAATGTAGGAGAGTCATGTAATTATAGATCTTTATTATTATTTTGTTTATATAGTTATTATGTAATATGTTTGTTTTAAATAAAAATTAAAGTTTTATTATTAATCAATCGCTAATGTGACATCTTTAAAACATTGTATTGATATAGATTTTTAAGGGTTATATACACACATTATCAGCATGAGCTAATAAAGAATTAGATTTTAGATTTAATTTTTTAAAGTTATATGTAATAGATACTAATTTGAATTTATAGACTAGATTACATTCACATCTATTTCGATGTTAGAAAAAATAAGACTCGTCTTATATATATGTGTATATTTATATTTTGATCATAAAAGGATATCTATTCAAATAATAGTTTTGAATAAAATCAGTCAGTTTCTTTATGGATAACTTTTGGAAACATGTGTGAAATTGGTTCAATTCATACAATTATAAAAGTAAAAAAAATAACAAAAAATGCACACTCACAAATTGTCTGATGAAAATAAAAAAAAATGTATTCACAAATTCACAATTTAAATTTTATATTTTTATTTAAATGACATAAAAATTTAAATCATGTGATTAAACTATATTTATGAAATCAATCATTAAAATAGTTTTCTGCAACATAATTTTTTTGCGGTAATGGCCTGTCTTGTTGGTGCATCATTACAGATGAACTCCATGAAGTAATCAAAGGAGATTTTGTTAGCAACCTTAATTTCAAATCCTCTTCTTATTAAAAAGCATACCAGAATTATTTTTGCAACCTTTTCTGGAGCATACTCCATCACACCACCTGAATGGTCAAGACAACGAAAGCACATTTTTAACAATCCAAAAGCTCTATCAATGATTCGCCAGGTGGATTTGTGTGCCTCGTTGAATTTAACCTCACATCTTCTTCAAGGATTATTATATGGTGTGAATAACCATTCTCTACTGAAATAACCAGCGTCCCCTATGAAAAATTAAGAAATTAAAGATTAACATTTATAATATGATAAAGATGATAAATTTAAAGGCAATTAAGTATGTTATTGAGTTACATATATCATCAAACTCAATAACATAATGAAAGTGACAATTAAAATACAACTATATTTTACATAGAACCTAACAGCCATGCTTCAGGCATCTCTCCATCCTCAAGCTTCCAATATAACCCAGACTGATGCAAGATATAGGAATCATGACAGGATCCAGGGAAGTTAGAACGAAGACTGATTATTTTCATGTTATGATCACACACCATCTGAACGTTGAGAGAATGGTACTGTTTTCGGTTCCTGAAAACTTCCTTACGTTCTTGTGATGGTTTGACTGCAACATGTGTGCAATTGATGGCTCCAAGGGCATTGGATATTCTATAAAAGTTAGACTTCACAGATTACCAATCTTCAGGAGTCGACGGAAGTCACACGTACCTTGAAAAGACCACCATCAATGCATCAATGAATTTGGTTAGGTGCCTTGAAAAAGCAGACTGGCTGATGCCAATTATAACGCTAGACACAGCTTGGAATGAACCAGTGGCAAAAAAGTGTAAGGCTGCCAACAGTTTTAATAGTCCGGGTATGGCTTGTGACCTCACTGTCATAGGCTCCAGGTATTCTGCTATTTCATTATAAAGTTCCATAATAGGTTCTCTGTCCAAACGGAGTCTCTGGATAATCTCCCAATCAGAAATGGCTTCCAAACCCATACGTGAAGCGAAACTCTAGGGACTCTTATTCTTCTACCTCTCCTTCTTTGCAATCCTTTGTTTTCAACCGGTGCTTGTATAGCCCTTCTTCTTCGTAATTGAATCAATCTGAATAGAAATATATGTAAAAGTGTCTCCATCTTCATTTAGTGATCCAAAAACCAATAATGAAACTATTGTAGTCTAGTCCTTTCACTTAAGTACTTCAACCTGGCGTCAGGTTGATACCCCCTTAGTTTTCTATTGTATTCGCTACCTAAATGCTCGTGAAGCAAATCACGCGAAGTTAGAGTGAAAGTTGGAGCGGGCGGATTACTTGTAACATTCATAATTTCCGATTAAAGCAAATTTACATGCGATCGAACATGCAGTAAGTGGAGAAAGGGTTAGGAATGATTAGTTGCGTAAAATTACGATAGCTGGTGAAAAATAATGGTTTTTCAATTCGATCGCAGATTGGTACATACGAGATGTAGATCATGAGTGAATTTTGACGCGGAAATACAGACGAAGGGTCACTTTGATGCTTAGTACATGGTGCCCCATATCTGTATCCCTAGCAAACCATATTCAGAATCCATGGATCTAGAACAGATTGAAAATCGAAACCCCTAATAAAAACAAAATCTGCCTCCTACCAGAAGTTCTTGAAAGAGGCCCACACTTTCATGCTGATTTTGTAGAGGAGCAGATTTCATAGACTGCTTAGTCTAGTTCAAACTTGAAATTGGCTTTCAGTAAATCTGGAAAAGCCTTATTTCTATGTGGATAAGGAAGACCTCTGGTTACTAAAATCACCAAAGAAATAAATACGCTTAGCAGCCCTGATCTTGCCCTTGGATTTCTCCTGAGGGAGAAAAGTTTATTTTCCGTAGTAGAAATAATAGCATCCATACCAGTCCGAAACAAAATATTTCCCTGAAAGGGAAATTACAAAAGTCTAATCTTAGAAACCATGTCAGCTGACCATGATTCCAACAACAAGACCTTTCTGGTCAGAACTGCTAACACCATATTTTTGTCATTTATTTTAATAATGTTAACATCAGTGTCCCAAACGAAAGCATTAGTTGACCTAAATACTAAATTAATTCTTCATCTGAAAACTGCTCAGATAAGCTATCAAACCAAAGAGTAAAGGCTGCAGCAACACACGCAATACTAATTGCTGGCCTAAAAATTGCTTGCTTAAAAGCCTTCCTATGGAAAGAATCTTCCTTACTATTCATAATGTCTTTAAAATAAGTACTATCCAAAAGACGAATAGTAGTACACTTAGCCAAAATAGAAATAGCCCCATCCACCTTAAGGATAGCTTACCAAAGTGGTAAGATAGTAGCAGGTAAAGGAAACATCTTTTACATTTTAAAGATGGATTAAAGGGCATACTAGGCTTAGACCACTCATAAAAGATCACAGGGATAACTTCAGGAGCTTGAAAAAACCTGTGGTGACTTAGCAGAAGATTTAAAAATCAAATCCAATTGCTAAATAAACTTATCCTCAGAAACCTTAGGACTCTGAACCCCTAAGGAACATACAACTTTTCTTAAGAGAAAACAAAGATGTTCAAGTTTAAACCAAAAAGAGGAAAATTCTGTAACTTTTATAGAGACCAACTACTTATAATACAAAAATACAAAATTAACCAGAGATCTCATTTCTGGTTAATTTTCGGAGTGCTAATTGCTACTACAAGCTCGCTGTAGCAATAAACAGCCACTTGTAATGGCTGGTTCATTATTGCGCTCCCGCAAACAGCAATAATATGGCACTACACTTTTCTAAGTGAAGTCTAAAGAACTCCCTTGTATGAAACAAACAGAAAGAAGACGGATACCTTTAGAAGGATGCATTAGTCTGGTCAGAATGCATTAAAGCTGTGCAGGGGGCAGAACATTAATAAGCTTGAAAAAAAAACAAAAAAACACTTTATATCAGTAGGAAAGTGCTCAGTGGATCTAGCTTCTCAGGAACTAACATAAAGTAATAGGGACAGAACCAGTATGAACACTTCTCAGTTTATTTTTTACAGAAATCTGCAATCATTTTATTTCCCTCTTTTTTATGGGAATTGAATACAATAAATATGAAACACAGTAGCACGTTGCATAATCCAAACTTGTGACCTTATATATACAAATGTTTGAAGGGATGTATAACTTTTATTATTTTATTTTACAAAACCATACAATTCCAGTTCTTTTCTCTAAAAGCCTTCTTCTCAAAGATACAATTACTAAAATCAAGAATAAGGTCATTGGTCTATTTACTTTTTACTATGTGAAAGAGTAAATCAACCTACAAATGCTATGAGAGGAAACACATTCAGTACACTAAATCTAAAATAAGTATCTACATTTTGTTAAATAGCTTCTGCCAAATTTATTCTGCTGTTTACAAAAATACATGTGCTGAGATGCCTGAAGAAAAGTGTTGTCCATCTCTAGCCATTGTGTTTTAAAAAGAGATTAAACACAAAGTTACATTCTTCATAGAAGGTGTAATTTTAAATAAAAAATAAATACATTTTAGAAAACATTTTCATTGTTTATTTTATCTGTTCCTATAATTTTAATATAAAAATTGTAGTTTTCCATCCCGCAGAGAGACTGGGATGCAATATTTACAATTCACAACCCTCCTACATGCTGCACAGCAAATGGTTGATATATGAAGTTGCTCACTCATATCTGTCCTTCTTCATTGGCCACAGCAAATGAGATTAAATAAACAACCATTAAAAATGCTTTTCATTTGATGTCTACCTGGAGCACAAAACTGCAGATTTTGCCAACAAAGCTATCACTTGAAATACTTTTAAAGCATTTATTTTGTATGCAAAAAACTCTACCGCAAGGAGAGAAACAACATTTTGTTTTGAGCATCATATTGAAATGTTTGTGTTCCTTCACATCCAGAAACTTGCAGAGCAAAATAAAAAGATCTCAAGCTAAATTTGGACTTTGTAAAATTTTTTCATGGACCTCACAGTACTGACTAGACTTGCGTGATAATCTTGTCAGAATAAAGAGCTTTAAATCATCAGGGCCCTTTGAGTCTGTTGAAGTGATCTGGCCCATATGTTTTTTTGCTATAAGTTAACCGAAATCAAATAATGAGTAATGACTATGGGCCCCCAGAACTACAGAGCAGATGAACAAAGTTTGTGGCTTGGGTAGTCAGCTGTCTAGATGTACTATTACACAAGGACTTCCTTGAGCAATTCTACTCCCTGTTCTTGCATGACCAATGGCATGAGAGCAGGGCCTGTCAGTGGTGTCACTAGGGGGGTGCGGACCGCACCCAGGTGACACCCTCCAGGGGGTGACACCACCAGGCAGGAACTTACTCTACTCAAGTAAGCCTCCTCCGGCTTTGGTGTCACCTCATCTATACATCAGGCAGCTGGGAGCCCCTGCACCTGTTGGTTGGGTGTATGGATGACTCGGTCTACATATTAGTGATCTCATCAGTCATCAGCCAGCTCCAGCTCCATCGGTACCACCCACTCATAGAAGTGTGAGTTGAACTTGACTGTGCACTGTGCGCAGTTTACAGTTAGAAGCAGCAGTCAGAAATAGCTGTACAGCCTGAGTGTGGACACGCCATGTGGTGGTGGCAGCAAGGGCAGGATGGTGACTCAGGCGAGGTAAGGGATTATTCAGGACTCTGCACTAGGTAGGTGGCAGCCATCATCTGCACTGCATCTTCCAGATGACTCCCGTCACAAGTAAGTTCTCTTCCAACTAACTACTGTGCCAAGGACAGATGCGTATCACTTAATGTGAGTGCACCGGATACTTCACTGCAGCAAGTGCTAGTTTACAGAAGCCTGTGCAAAGGTGTAAGCTCATGTGCTTAAGATATTAAATAAGGCTGTAAATGAAAAATATAGGACTGGGACATGCGATATGTTCCTAAAGAAAGTGTAACCATACTTACCATCATTTTGCTGCACGCAGATAACAGAGATGGCACACAGTTAGCCCACACAATATATGATCTAAGCATAATTGGTTGATGCCAAATAACATTTTATCATATTGCAGTCTGTACCATACGTATCACTATTGTTCCCTGTGTACATTCCCAGCAACATGCCCCTGTACTTTGTCATATACTTTCTATAAAAAATTTAATTAACTTTTTAGAGGGATCTAAGACTTTAATAATAGCTAATGAAATCTTACACATGAGTGACATTTCAAGTTCAAGAGTCTTCAGATAACAAGTATTATTTACTGAAATAAATGGTATGTTTATGTGTCCCCACAGGTTGGACACATCTAGTATTGTGTGTAGCACAAGTAATGTAATGCTCATGGGATACCCCTCTATCAGACCGAACTTGGCCAGTAGTCTTGTTATCCCGGCGTTGAGCCGGGATGATAGGGAATATCCCAGAGCAGAGAAAGTTAGTAAGATGAGGAGAGCGGCACTCACCACAGGCAGGACAGTCCCCAGTGGCAATGGCAGAACAGGGCAAGGCAAATCACTGGAATGGTCAGACAGGCAGGATTCAGCAACAGTAAAGCAGTCCAAGGACAAACCACTAGAATGGTCAGGCAGGCAGGGTTTGGTAACGGTATAGCAGTCCAAGGTCACACCACTAGAAAAGTCAGGCAGGCAGGATTCGGCAACAAAGAGACAATCAAGAATAACAGAGGTAAATAAGTGCAGTAGTCCGACATGCAGTGTTCAGTAGCAATATGTCATTACAGCAATTTAGTGGATAAATAGGTAGAGTAGACAGACAGGCAGAATTCAGCAGCAGCAAGGCAATAAGACAAAACGATCTATCACTCCCAGGAGTACATAAAGTAACACCTATACTTGGGCAGTGATAGATCGTGAAGAAGGAATTTAAAAAGGTGCAGGATTTATGCCCAGGTATCCGGACCAGAGAGGAGTGTGGTGATGATGTCAGTGCCGCACGCCTCCGGACCCGACACAGCCCCTGGCAACGACCAGGGAAGGAGACGCTGCACCACTCTAGCCATTGTGACATAGCCCCCTTCTCAATGGTTCCCTCCGGGAACCAGAGTTGGCCTCAAAGGATGAGCAGCATGGAATCTGGAGACCAAAGATGGAGCATGCACTTCACGGGCAGGGACCTACGAACAATCTGTCACAGAGTAACCCTTCCAATGTATCAGATACTGCAGTTGTCTGCACCTGTATCTGGAGTCCAGGATCTTAGCCACCTCATATTCAGGGTCAGCACGGACCAGGAGCAGAGGAGGAGGAGCTTGGAGCCGGGTATATCTATTTTTGATGTAAGGCTTGAGTAGTGAAATGTGGAAGACTGGGTGTTTGTAGGCAAAAGGAGACAGTCTTTTTAGGACCTTGTAAGGGCTGATAAACCTAGGCCCCAATTTGTGTCAGTGTTGACGTAAACGAATATGTCGAGTAGAGATTCAAACATATTCACCCACTGGGATGACACGTACAGAAGCTTTATTACGATCAGCACAGTTCTTATATCTGGAGACAGCTGAACATAGCTAAGGGCGAATACATTGCCAATGAGTGGTGAGTCTAGTGACGTGTCGGTCTGCAGCAGGAACCCCAGTGAACTGAGTAGAAAGAGAATAGACATGAGGTTGATACCCTGCTGCGGCTTGAAATGGAGAACATCGAAGAGAAGAGTGCCAATGAATGTTTCTTGCCAGCTCTGCTAGGGGTAACAATTCAGACTGGTTGGTATGGCAAACGTTGACAAAGGCTCTAAGGTAGGCTTCAAGATCCTGGTTTACCCTCTCAGTTAGTCCATTGGTCTGAGGATGGTAACCAGAAGACAAAGAAACAGTGGTTCTGATCAATTTGCAGAAGGCTCTCCAAAAGGTAGATATGAACTGTGGACCTCTGTCGGAAACTATATTCACCGGAGTGCAATGAAGTCATAGCACATGCAAGAGAAAAAGAGACGATAGTTCTTGGGCAGAAGGCAGTTTGGTTAGGAGTACAAAATGATCCAGTCTGGAAGAGCGATCCACTACAACCCAGATAACTGTATGGTGGTCAGAAGGAGGAAGGTCCACAATGAAGTCCATTGTTATGCATGTCCATGGTTGTTTGGGAATCGACAATGGTTGGAGCAAGCCAGGAGGCAAGGATCACAGGATTTTGTTGGCAGCACAAGTTGTGCAGGCTTTCACATAATCCTGAGCATCAGATTTCATAGTAGGCCACCATACATGTTGGAAAAGACACATGAAAGTCCTAGTCGAACCAGGATGTCCTGAAAATTTGCTATCATGAACCCAGGCTAGCACACGGGTTCTTAAGTTCAAAGGTACAAAGAGGATATCAGAGGCCACAGGGGCTCCAGGAGGTTTACTAGACTGGGCACGTTGCAATCTTTGCAGAATTTAGTTGAGCAACCACACAGGAGGGTGGTATGATGTGTTCAATAGGAACTTCAGAGATGTCACTTGAGTGAGGGAACTGACAGAAAAGGGCATCCGCCTTCTTGTTCTTGGTCCCAGGAAGATAAGAGACCACAAAGTTAAAACGAGAAAAGAACAAGGCCCACCTGGCCTGTCAAGGGTTGAGTCGATAAGCAGTCTCTAGGTAAATCAGATTCTTGTGGTCGGTGAGAATTTGAATGGGATTGGCGGTACCCTCTAACCAATGATGCCATTCAGTCAAAGCCATCTTATTCCTCTCAGCAGGAGTAAAGCATTTAGAGATAAAGGCTACAGGGTGTGACTTGGAAGTCAAAGGATCCCTTTGGGTTAAAACTGCTCCAGCCCCTTTCTCGTAGGCATCAACCTCTAAAGTGAATTGAAGGTCAGGATCAGGATGGTGGAGCACAGGAGCTGAACAGAAGGCCTTTTTTAGACAGGAGAAGGCATTTGTGGCTTTGGGAGGCCAATGTTTACAGTCTTTGTTCCATTTTGTCAATTCAGTGAGAGGAGCTACTGTTTGAGAAAAGTTCTTTATAAACTTGCAGTAATAATTGGAGAATCCCAAGTATCTCTGTAATTCCTTTAAAGATGTAGGTGGAGACCATTCTAGAACTGAGGTGAGTTTAGCAGGATCCATGGCAAAACCCTCCTTGGAGATGACATAACCAAGGAATTGTATCTGAAATTCTGAACTTGATCAAACTCACATTTTCTAGCTTGGCTACCAAAGAATTGTCTCTTAGATGTAGACGGACCTGTCTCACATGTCTATGATGCTCCTCTGAAGTGGAAGAGAAAATAAGGATGTCATCCAGATAGACGATGACAGTGCGGTTGAGGAGGTCACGGAAGACATAGTTGACAAATGTCTGGAAGACTGCGGGGCATTGCACAGCCCAAAGGGCATTACAAAGTATTCATAATGCCCAGATCTTGTGTTGAAGGCTGTCTTCCATTCGCGGCCTGGAAAGATACGTATCAGATTGTATGCCCCATGTAAGTCCAACTTGGTGAAAAAGCGAGCATCCTGGAGTGAGTCATACAGTTCAGTGATTAATGGAATGGGATAACGATTCTTGATAGTTATGTTGTTCATGGCCCTGTAGTCGATGCAGGGTCTGAGCCCACCATCCTTCTTACTGAAGAAAAAGAAGCCTGCCCCAGCAGGAGAGGAGGAAGGGTGAATGAAACCTTAAGCGAGGTTCTCTTGGATGTACTCCTCCATGGATTTGATTTCAGCCTGGGAGAGTGGATACATCCTGCTTTTAGGAAATGGGGCTCCGGGAAAGAGGTTGATCTTGCAGTCATAAGAACGGTGGGGTGGCAGCACCTCGGCTGCTTTTTTCTCAAACACATCTGCAAAGTCTGCACATACCAAAGGAAGGTTTAAAGGAGTCTGGATGCTAGCTATGGGAATGCAGAGCAAAGGAAGGAATGACTTTAGCAAAGCAAGAGTATAAACAGGAGGTACCCTAGGAGGCCAGTTGTCCTTCAGCCAAGTCGAACTGTGGATTGAAGCCAAGGAAGACCAAGGATGACAGGCTGTGCTGGGGAATGAATGAGCTCAAACTGCAGCTGTTCAGTATGAAGGACACCGATGGTTAGGGTAAGGGGTGCTGACTCAAAATGGATCAAGCCTGAACCAAGGGGGGTGCCATCCAAAGTAGTTATTTTGAAACAATGTCTTTTCTGCAAAAGAGGCAAACCAGCTTAAATCATGAAATGGTGATCCATGAAGTTTCCAGATGCCCATGAATCAATGAATGCTTGAGTGTGGACAGTATACTAAAGGAAGGTAAGGGTAACAGGTACCAGAATCCGAGAGGAGTGAGGGGATTTAGTAGAAATCATGCTTAGAGGTACCCCTGTGTTATTCCCTAAGCATTGGCTTTTCCCAGTCGAATTTCACAGTCCTTTAGTTGGTGGGTGTTAGATCCACAATAAAAGCAAAGTCTCAGTCTCCTTCTTCTCTGTATTTCAGACTCTGAAGGTTTGAAGGAGGAGAGATCCATGGGTTCCTCCACTGAGATAACTGGAGCTGCTGAAGGGGTAGAGGATGCTGCCGGAACCGGACGAACAGGGGGACAGAAAGGGAGGACCCTGAAGAAGGCATATCACGATAGGTGAGTTAATCTTTGATGCATTCATGCAGACCTCTCCTAAAGGCTGCCTTGAGAGCACTGCCATCCCAAGTGGTTTCAAGTGCCAAGGTGCAAAACTCGATGGCAAACTGTGCCACAGTTCTATTGCCCTGGTGAAGATCCAGGAGAGAATATTCTGCAGCAGAGGTGTGGCCAGAAGTTCCAAACACAGAAGATAAAAAATAAATGAAATCATCAGCATCATGCAGGAGTAGAGCCTTCTGTTCCAAAAGGGGAGAGACCCAGGCTAGGGCCTTGTCTTTCAGCAAGGAAATGATAAAGGTGACCCTTGACTGATGAGACTGAAAGGTGTGAGGATCATTGCGGAAGTGCAGCCTGCATTGGTTAAGAAAACCCCTGCAATCCGTAGTACCTTCATACTTGTCAGGCAAAGGTATTCCGGTGTATACTTCCAGAAGCTGAGGAAGAAGTCACAGTACTAGGAGTAGGGCCTGGCGGTGAAACAACAGGAGCAGTATTCCTCGATGTAACTAGTAAGTAGAGCTGAGTGGTAATAGTCTCCAGCATGGAATCCAAATTCTGCACTGTGTGGTATGGGTTCCCAACATCTGTCCCTGAAGATAAACAGCTTGTGCCACCACATTTGGCTCCATGGCCCAAGTATAACATAATGCTCATTGGATACCCCTCTATCAGACCGAACTCGGCCAGTAGTCTTGTTATCTTGGTGTCAAGCCGGAATGATAGGGAATATCCCAGAGCAGAGAAAGTTAGTAAGATGAGGAGAGCGGCACTCACCACAGGCAGGACAGTCCCCAGTGGCAACGGCAGAACAGGGCAAGGCAAATCACTGGAATGGTCAGACAGGCAGGATTCAGCAACAGTAAAGCAGTCCAAGGACAAACCACTAGAATGGTCAGGCAGGCAGGGTTTGGCAACAGTAAAGCAGTCCAAGGACAAACCACTAGAATGGTCAGTCAGGCAGGGTTTGGCAATGGTAAAGCAGTCCAAGGGCACACCACTAGAAAGGTTAGGCAGGCAGTAATCAGCAACAAAGAGGCAATCCAGAATAACAGGGGTTAAGAAGCAGAGTAGTCAGACAGGCAGGGTTCAGCAGCAATATATCAGTCCAGCAATTTAGGGGTTATACATGTAGACTAGTCAGACAGGCAGAGTTCAGTAGCAATATATCAGCCCAGCAATTTATGGGTTAAACAGGTAGAGTAGTCAGACAGGCAGAGTTCAGCAGCAGCAAGGCAATAAGACAAAACGATCTATCACTCCCAGGAGTACACAAAGTAACACCTATATTTGGGCAGTGAGAGATTGTGAAGATGGAATTTAAATAGGCGCAGGATTCGCGCCCAGGAGTCAGGACCAGAGAGGAGGCTGCAACAATGACGTTAGCGCCGCACATCAATGGGGAGAGCAGGTTAGAAAAAAAACTAACACCTGTGATTGCGGAATGAAAAGCTCTGTAACGCAGCCCCATTGATGTCTATAGAGCACAAAAAAGTTACGTTTAAACCTAACACCCTAACATAAACCCCTAGTCTAAACACCCCTAATCTGCCGTCCCCGACATCACCAACACCTAAATAATGTTATTAACCCCTAATCTGCCGTTCCCGATATCGCAGCCACAAAAACAAATCTATTAATCCCTAATCTGCCGCTCCTGATATCGCTGCCACTATACTAAAGTTATTAACCCCTTTTCCCCTGCACCACAACATCGTCCACCCTTTAATAAATGTATTAACCCCTATTCCGCTGCTCCCTGACTTTGCCGCCACTAAATAAAACTATTAACCCCTAAACCTCTGGCCTCCCACAACACTACCACTAAATAAACCTATGAACCCCTAAACTGCCGCCACCCCCCACATCGCAACAACCTAAATTAAATTATATTAACCCCTAAACCTAACCATAACCCTAAACCTAACCCTAACCCTAACAGCCCCTAACTTTAACATAATTAAAATAGAGCTAAATTAAACAATTATTAACTAAATAATACCTATTTAAAACTAAATACATGCTTACCTGTGAAATAAAGCCTAAGCTAGCTACAATATAACTAATTAGCTATATTGTAGCTAGCTTAGGTTTTATTTTAATTTCACAGGTAAGTTTGTATTTATTTTAAACTAGGTAGACTAGTTAGTAAATAGTTATTAGCTGCAGGGAGTACAGAATTATTAGGCAAATGAGTATTTTGACCACATCATCCTCTTTATGCATGTTGTCTTACTCCAAGCTGTATAGGCTCGAAAGCCTACTACCAATTAAGCATATTAGGTGATGTGCATCTCTGTAACGAGAAGGGGTGTGGTCTAATGACATCAACACCCTATATCAGGTGTGCATAATTATTAGGCAACTTCCTTTCCTTTGGCAAAATGGGTCAAAAGAAGGACTTGACAGGCTCAGAAAAGTCAAAAATAGTGAGATATCTTGCAGAGGAATGCAGCACTCTTAAAATGGCAAAGCTTCTGAAGCGTGATCATCGAACAATCAAGCGTTTCATTCAAAATAGTCAACAGGGTCGCAAGAAGCGTGTGGAAAAACCAAGGCGCAAAATAACTGCCCATGAACTGAGAAAAGTCAAGCGTGCAGCTGCCAAGATGCCACTTGCCACCAGTTTGGCCATATTTCAGAGCTGCAACATCACTGGAGTGCCCAAAAGCACAAGATGTGCAATACTCAGAGACATGGCCAAGGTAAGAAAGGCTGAATGACGACCACCACTGAACAAGACACACAAGCTGAAATGTCAAGACTGGGCCAAGAAATATCTCAAGACTGATTTTTCTAAGGTTTTATGGACTGATGAAATGAGAGTGAGTCTTGATGGGCCAGATGGATGGGCCCGTGGCTGGATTGGTAAAGGGCAGAGAGCTCCAGTCCGACTCAGACGCCAGCAAGGTGGAGGTGGAGTACTGGTTTGGGCTGGTATCATCAAAGATGAGCTTGTGGGGCCTTTTCGGGTTGAGGATGGAGTCAAGTTCAACTCCCAGTCCTACTGCCAGTTTCTGGAAGACACCTTCTTCAAGCAGTGGTACAGGAAGAAGTCTGCATCCTTCAAGAAAAACATGATTTTCATGCAGGACAATGCTCCATCACACGTGTCCAAGTACTCCACAGCGTGGCTGGCAAGAAAGGGTATAAAAGATGAAAATCTAATGACATGGCCTCCTTGTTCACCTGATCTGAACCCCAACAGTACACCTCTCTGAACAGTGTCTGGGAGGCTGTGGTTGCTGCTGCACGCAATGTTGATGGTGAACAGATCAAAACACTGACAGAATCCATGGATGGCAGGCTTTTGAGTGTCCTTGCAAAGAAAGGTGGCTATATTGGTCACTGATTTGTTTTTGTTTTGTTTTTGAATGTCAGAAATGTATATTTGTGAATGTTGAGATGTTATATTGGTTTCACTGGTAAAAATAAATAATTGAAATGGGTATATATTTGTTTTTTGTTAAGTTGCCTAATAATTATGCACAGTAATAGTCACCTGCACACACAGATATCCCCCTAAAATAGCTATAACTAAAAACAAACTAAAAAGTACTTCCAAAACTATTCAGCTTTGATATTAATGAGTTTTTTGGGTTCATTGAGAACATGGTTGTTGTTCAATAATAAAATTAATCCTCAAAAATACAATTTGCCTAATAATTCTGCACTCCCTGTATTTACTAATTACCTAGTTAAAATAAATACAAACTTACCTGTGAAATAAAACCTAAGCTGCCTTACACTAAAACCTAACATTACATAAAATAAAAAAATACCATTACAAAAAATAAAAAACACTAAAATTACAAAAAATAAAAAAACCTACCATTACAAAAAATAACAAACGAAAGTATCCAAAACAATAAAAAATATTCCTATTCTAATACTCTTTTAAAAAACAACCCACCCCAAAATAAAAAAAGCTTAATCTATAATAAACTACCAAGGGCTCTTAAAAGGGCCTTTTGTAAGGCTTTGCCCTAAAGATATCAGCTCTTTTTCTACAAAAGTAAAACAAACACCCCCTAACAGTATACAAACCCCCACTCCCCCTAACCCACAAAATAAAGTAAAACCTAATCTACACATTGCCCTGAAAAGGGAATTTGTATGGGCATTGCCCTTAAAAGGGCATTCAGCTCTTTTGCTGTCCATTAAAAATAAAAAAATGGCTATTCTAAAAAGAAAAACCCACCCCAAAACGAAAAAAACAACAACATTACACAAAATATCAAATGCATTATCAAACATAATAACAATTATTACTATTCTAATACCCATTAAAAAAAACACCCCAAAATAAAAAACCTAATCTAGAAAAAACTACCATTAGCCCTTAAAAGGGCCTTTTGTAGGGCATTGTCTTAATTTAAACAGCTCTTTTACCGGAAAAAAATACAAAGACCCACTAACATTACAACCCCCCCTAAACCCACAAAAAATCTATCTAAAAAAAAACATTGCCCTGTAAAGAGCATTTATATGGGCATTGCCCTTAAAAGGGCATTTAGCTCTTTTGCATTGCCATGAAAATGGCATTTAGCTCTTTTAAGAAAAGCCCAAAACCTAAACTAAAAAAAAAAACACCCAAAAAACCCTTAAAAATACCTAACACTAATCCCTCTTTAGTTACTCACAGTTGCTGAAATCCCACTTGAAGGATCTTCATCCCAGCAGCTCCATCTACATCCAGGCAGCATCTTCATCCAGGCTGCTCCATCTTCATCCATCGCAGGACCAGCATCTTCTTCATCCCTGTGGAGGCAATGCGCGGAGGCAGAGGTCCAGGCAAAGGTCCAAGGCTGAGTTCCAGGCGGAGGTCCATTGATCCGATGTCTCAAGGTCCTCTTCATGCGATCGTCTGCCGCACACTGAGGATTGAAATGCAAGGTACCACTTTTATACTGTGGGTACCATTGCATTCCTATTGGCTGAAAAATTTGAATCAGCCAATAGGAATTAGGGCTGCTAAAATCCTATTGGCTGTTAAAATCAGCCAATCGATCCAACATGGACGATCGCATGAACAGGACCTCCACGTCGGATTGGAGCTGCCGGTCCCGCGATAGATGAAGATGGAGCCGCCTGGATGAAGATGGAGCTGCTGGGATGAAGATCCTTCAAGCTGGACTTTAGCAAATGTGAGTACCTAAAGAGGAGTTAGTGTTAGGTTTTTTTTAAGGTTTTTTGGGGGGGTTTTTAGTTTAGGGTTTGGCCTTTTCAGGGCAATTCAAAAGAGCGCTAAATGCCCTTTTAAGGGCAATGCCCATACAAATGCCCTTTTCAGGGCAATGGGTAGATTAGGTTTTTTTAGATAGTTTTTTTTTTTATTTTGTGGGTTGGGGGGGGTGAGGATTTGTAATGTTAGTGGGTCTTTATATTTTTTTTTCAGGTAAAAGAGCTGTTTAACTTAGGGCAATGCTCTACAAAAGATCATTTTAAGGGCTATTGGTAGTTTATTCTAGATTAGGTTTTTTTATTTTGGGGTGTTTTTTTATTTTAAATGGATATTAGAATATGAATAATTGTTATTATTTTTGATAATTTGTTTGTTATTTTCTGTAATGTTGTTTTTTCGTTTTGAGGTGGGTTTTTCTTTTAAGAATAGCCATTTTTTATTTTATTTTAAGGTCAATGCCCATACAAATGCCCTTCTCAAGGCAATTAGGTTTTACTTTATTTTTATTTTGTGGGTTTGTGTGGTAGGGGTTTGTATAATGTTAGGGTGTGTTTGTTTTTCTTTTATAGAAAAATAGCTGATATCTTTAGGGCAATGCCCTACAAAAGGTCCTTTTAAGGGCCCACAAAGATCCCTTGGTAGTTTATTATAGATTAGCCTTTTTCATTTTGGGATGGGTTCTTTTTTTGATTAAAAGGGTATTAGAATATAGGTTTTATTTCAAAGGTAAGTTTGTATTTATTTTAACTAGGTAGTTAGTAAATAGTTGATAACTATTTACTAACTAGTCTACCTAGTTAAAATAAATACAAACTTACCTGTGAAATAATAATAAAACCTAAGCTAGCTACAATATAACTATTAGTTTTATTTCACAGTTAAGTATGTATTTATTTTTAAATAGTTATTATTTAGTTAATAATTGTAAGTTTAATTTAGCTCTATTTTAATTATGTTTAAGTTAGGGGGTGTTAGGGTCAGGGTTACGGTTAGGGTAAGGTTTAGGGTAATTGTTAGGTTTAGGGTTTAATATAGTTTAATTTAGGTTGTTGTGATGTGGGGGGCTTGTGGTTTAGGGGTTAATATGTTTATTTAGAGACAGTAATGTGGGAGGCCAGAGGTTTAGGGGTTAATAGCTTTATTTAGTGGCGGCGATATTGGGGAGAGGCGGAATAGGGGTTAATATATTTATTATAGTGTGGGCGATGTTGGGGGAATAGGGGTTACTAACTTTAGTTTATTGGCGGCGATGTCGGGGAGCGGTGGAATAGGGGTTAATACATTTTTATTAGTGGCGGTGATGTAGGGAGCGGCAGATTAGGGGTTAGTAACTTTAATATAGTATTTGCGATGCGGGAGAGCCTCAATTTAGGGGTTAATAGGTAGTTTGTGTGTGTTAGTGTACTTTGTAACAGTTTAGTTATGAGTTTTATGTAACTACTGGTCTCAGATTGCGAAACAAAATTTGTCGATATAGGGTGAAGCTTTTTAGCCTCACCACAAAACTAGTAATGGCTGCACTATGGAAGTCCCATGAAAAACGTCATTTTTACAAGTGCGGGACTGACGTTGCGTTATAGGCTAAAAGGCTTGCAGTACAGCTATACCGACAAGACTTGTAATGGCTGCGGTGCTATTTTAACGATTAAATTACTATTTATTCAGCATTAAAACACGAACGCAAAACTTGTAATCTAGGTGACTGTGTTTAAAAAAAATCTTACAGGTTTGCAACAAAATTACTCAAGTTTAGATTTTGCCAGTCTATTCAGTAGGCCCCATCTATGCAGGTTGAGTGCCTGAAAAGTTCCTGCCCCTTTTTAAGCAGCAAAATGCCTATATAATGCCACTCATTTATTTATACTTTATAAAATAAAGTATGTTGCTGGTTAAATCAATAATGTTTGTCATCAATGACACAGACACACACATACAGAGACACAGAAAAACACACAGAGACACACACAGAGACACACACACACAAACACAGAGGCAGACACACACACACACACAAACACAGAGGCAGACACACACAGCAGAGCCTGCTGATGCCTGCTGTGGATTTTGTAAATGTCATTTGCCTGCACCCTGGGGGATGAACAGATGGTGAGAGTGTGCTTTTTGGGGACTTATATATATATATATATATATATATATATATATATATATATATATATATATATATATATATATATATATATATATATATATATATATATATAAAAGCAAAGTTATGATTTATAAGTAACATTAGTAAAAAAACAATATTACTGGTGTGTGTGTGTGGGGGGGGGGTGACACCATGAGTTACAGCACCAGATGACACCAGCCCTAGTGATGCCACTGGGGCCTGTCGTTCATCCTTTGAGTGGATGACCACTTCTCCCTACATTGAGAAAAGCAGGTTTGCATGAGCGAACCTGCCCTGCAATGGCTCTTAAGAAGTATCCACTGCAAAAAAGTCTAAATTATATGACAAATAAAACATTATTGTTGTTGATATAAAAATAAACACCTCAATGTATATATATATATATATATATATATATATATATATATATATTATATGTTTACTATGAAACATAATAAACAAATATTTTTAAGTGCATCTATTCACAATGTGTTACACTTAACTTATAGCTTGTGCAGCTCTGCCCCCTGCTTATGCACAAACAATTGTTCAAGAGCAGGGATATTCTCTTGATTGGTGAGGGTAAGAAAATTCTAGCAGAAGTCTATAGGAAGGAAATTGTGAGTAATACCATTTTGAGAGCAGACTCATGCCACCCCCACCATCTCAAGAAAGGCATCCCAAAAGGACAGATTTTGAGAATCAGGAGAATATGCACAGATGATTCAAGCTACAATAAACATTCTATGGAATCAATAGACAGACTGACAGATAGAGGCTACAGCAGAGATAGTCTCATGAAAATGAGATCAGATGTAGGTTAATTGGATAGACAATTATTGTTAAAACAAAATAAACAAAAAAATCGAGTTCCAACTAGTGACAACAAGAAACAGAAACAAACAAATTTCATAACACAATATAGTAATCAGTTTGGTACTATACGAAAAATCATTGAAAATAATCTAGGAATCTTATCTTTAAACCTACAGTGCAAACTTATTATACAGAATGGTATCACATATGTCTCAAGGAGAGCACCAACTATAGGGAGCCGTGTTATCAAATATGTACACAATCAGGGACCTACAAGTAGAGAAAATTGGCTAACTAGGAAAGGCTTTTTCAAATGCGGGAGGCACTGCAATGTTTGTGCACACTGTACTACAGGAAAAGAGGTGGTTTCAACAGCCAACAACTATGTCCACTATATTAAAGAAACATTAAACCCAAACATTTTCTTTCATTACTTTGATAGAGAATACTATTTAAAAAAGTTTCCAATTTACTTCTATTATCAAATTGTTATTTTTTGTTGAAGGGATACCTAAGTAGGTAGTGTGCACATGCCAGAAGTACATGACATGAAATAGTGCTGCCATCTAGTGCTTCTAATGTATAACATTGAAAACGGATGAGTGAGATAAAGATAGGCCCACAACAGGGTACTCACATTCTGCAGGAGCACTCAGACAGTGCTATTAGGCGCGGACTGGGTACTCAACAGCAACCCAGCTTGCTGATACTTCCAGTGTGTCTCCAGGGGCAATCCAGGAGCCCCCTTCTAGGACTGGAAAGGTGGACTGTTCAGGTGATGAACTTCAGAAGAAACTTCAGATGCCTGATGAAACAGCACTACAGCTGAGAAACGCGTCGCATGTGAATAGGAGGGATCTGTTTGCCCTATCCTATTGTTCCAGTTTTTTAAATCCTTTTTAAAAATTTGTTTTAATAAACCAATTTTTTTTTTTTACATTTTAACTTGGAACTGCTACTGATCATTTCTACTAAACACACCGCCTCTATTCCCATTATTGGGATTGTTCCTGCCTATTGTGGGGGCCCTGGATACCACTAGTACCACCTACCTGACCTTCTGAAGTTCATCAACTGGACAGTCCACCTTTCCAGTCCTAGAATGGGGGCTCCGGGATTGCCCCTGGAGACACGCTGGAAGTATCAGCAAGCTGGGTTGCTGTTGAGTACCCAGTCCGCGCCTAATAGCACTGTCTGAGTGCTCCTGCAGAATGTGAGTACCCTGTTGTGGGCCTATCTTTATCTCACTCATCCGTTTTTATTGGTACACACAAAGCGCCTCTCTTTTGTTCTCTTTTTCTTTGCATAGACATCTTCCTTTGGTGATGTGAGGAGAGTGCTGCTGTCGTCATATATCCTTGGAATGTTCCCTGTGATTCCCACCTATTTGTCACCTTTTGGGACTGTTACCAACAATTGACTTTCCATTTTGGCTTTCATTGCTATCTGAGACATCTCATAATACACCTTGTATTCCATTTTTTAATCATTATTTATTTATATTGTGTTAACAGTATTTTTTATGGATTTTTTATGTTTTACTTTTCCATTGTTCTAGAGCACCCCCTATTGAGTTATCTCTATTGAGATAGCTATTTTCAGTTTTTAATGTATAACATTGTTGCAATATAGTGCTGTAGACACGTGCACACTCATGAGCTTAGATCCCAGCATTTCAACAAAGGATAACAAGAAAACAAAGAGAATTTGATAACAGAAGTAAATTAGAAAGTTTTTTTTAAAATGTTATGCTCTATTGGAATCATGAAAGAAAAAAAAAAAGGGTTTTATGTCCCTTTAAGTAAAGTGTGGACTATTTTTCAAAATATGTAGTCTACCTGTAGTCGCCAAACATTTCTTCTTTCACAAAGAAAAAAAAGAATGCTCTACGGTTTCAGGCAATAGACTATATTCCATCCAACAAAAGAGGAGGTGACAGATATAGACAACTTTTAGATAGAGAAGTGCAGTGGATATTTAAATTGGGTACAAAGGAACCAATGGGTATAAACCAAAGGTGGGATTTGGATCTTTATCAGGGCATGTAATAATAGCCCATATTATTACTTTGTCCCTCCGATACCTTTTCAGTTCAGGCCCAGCGACGAGTCCACTGTTCCAACATTAAAACTTTTTATAAATAAAGATTATCCACAATGTCTAATTTCGTCCACCTCTTCTATTGTCTTGTTAAACTTACATTTTCTCTAACTTTAATGTTTAACTTTCATTTTCATATTAGGTTGGTATTTCTATACATCCAAAAGTACTTCCCTGTTACTCTCTCTTCCCCTTTATATATATATGAGGGTGGACGCTGGCTTTAAAATCGCAGACATCTACAGGAACTTCAAATGTTTTTTCAGACTAATAATACATTGCCATATAGAGATAGTGAATATTTTTCAAGGTTTTAGATTCCTGAAATTAGTACCCATAAATGGAAATGGACTACCATAGACAGAGATGCATTGGCCTCTATTTAACAAGCTCCGTATGGAGCTTGATGGCCCCTGTTTCTGGCGAGTCTTCAGACTCGCCAGAAACAGCAGTTATGAAGCAGCGTTCACAAAGACTGCTGCTCCATAACCTGTCCGCCTGCTCTGAGTAGGCGGACACACATCGCTGGAAATCAACCCGATCGAGTACGATCGGGTTGATTGACACCCCCTGCTGGCAGCCCATTGGCCGCGAGTCTGAAGGGGGCGGCGTTGCACCAGCAGCTCTTGTGAGCTGCTGGTGCAATGCTGAATACGGCGAGCGTATTGCTCGCCGTATTCAGCGAGGCCTGGCGGACCTGATCCGCAGTGTCGGATCAGGTCCACCAGACCTTGATAAATATGCCCCATTGTGTAAATTTTAATGCAAAGAAAAATGACTAATAATGTATCAAAGTGTAGCTTCATTCTTTTGGGAGATTCATAATTGTGTTGGTTTAAGTTGTGAGTAATTTGTTTTTAAATTTTTTGTATATATTTTTGTACTGTATTCTATATATAGATCTATATCATTTATGTTTGTTTTTATGCAGCTTTTTGCTATTTTGCATATTCACCGCTATATATAAGATATCATTTGTGGTGTATTATCCACACTCTAAGTGAATCCAATTACATGGCCACAAACCCGGTGTAATACAATTATGGCAAATTATACTGCAATATCATGGCTGGAGGTGGACCTGTATGGGTATGTACACCTGCACTTACCTGTCTCCAACCAATCTTTGAGAAAACTCAGTACATGCGCGAAATGCATCAGATGACAAATACATCTTGCTGACTGCTTACCGCTATGTGAGTTTTCCATTTTAAACTGTTTCTAATAAACAATGAACTTTTAATTTTGGATCAATAAGGCTGTGCAAAGTATTTCTTGGTAAACACATTGTTGTGCCCAAGCTAGACTTTTTGAATATACTCTAGGAGTTATCTTTTATTTACTTTATTTACTCACAAAACCGCCACTGCCACGGAGGAGACCGTGAGGACTGGAGGAGGTGAGTGTTTGGCGTGCAGGGACGAGACACCAACTCCAACAAATAAAGGAATTTCCCTTGTCTTTCAACCCCTCATTTGATATATCTGGTGCAGTTTGCTGCACAAATTTTATACACAAGAGCAGGGCCTGTTAGATATAACCAGGATAATTTATATGGACAGTTTACTGTGGATTTTTTCGCTCCTTTAATGTGTTCCTAATGATTTTTATTTTGGCTGGAGTGTATCAATTGTTCACATACTAAACAAAACAAGGGGCTTTATTGTGTGTATCAGTCTTATAATAAATGAACAATCAAGATCTCTCTAAAAGTGGCAGCACTCTGTCTTATGATAAAGACTCAGCTGAAATATTTTAGTGCCCCAAAATTGCAAGATACTCTTTACGGCTTCCCCATCAATAAGGGCTTGATACTAGAGATCCCAGCATTAGAGGCTTACTCAGGTGTGCCCACACCACTAGAGTTCCAAAGCTGCATCTGCAGCTTCATAAATTGAGTCCATAGATTAAAATGAGAACAAACATTAAAGAATTTCTGTGGGATGCCCCCATTTTTTAAGGTGAATTTTTCTGTTTCAATTATTTTTACATTCCAATTAGAGTTTCCTAAACGTTTACAACATTTGTAAAATTATAGAAAGTCTCTAAGAATATAGGGTAGATTTATCAATGTGCGGGCGGACATACGCTGTTGGCATTTATCATTGCCCAAGCATTTCTAGTGAAATGCTTGTGCAATGCTGCCCCCTGCACATTTGCGGCCAATCGGCAGCTAGCAGGGGGTGTCAATCAATGCTTCCTCAGCATGTTAGATTGAACCCAGGACGTAACCTACTGGCAAAGATGGTAAAAGTCACTAGCAGAATAATAAATAGTGATGTCGCGAACCTAAAAATTTGGGTTCGCGAACAGAGAACTCGAACTTCCACAAAAGTTTGGGAACCGGCGAACCGGGCGAACCGCCATAGACTTCAATAGGCAGGCGAATTTTAAAACCCACAGGGACTCTTTCTGGCCACAATAGTGATGGAAAATTTGTTTCAAGGGCACTAACACCTGGACTGTGGCATGCCGGAGGGGGATCCATGGCAAAACTCCCATGGAAAACTAGATAGTTGATGCAGAGTCTGGTTTTAATCCATAAAGGGCATAAATCACCAAACATTCCTAAATTGTTTGGAATAACGTGCTTTAAAACATCAGGTATGATGTTGTATCGATCAGGTAGTGTAAGGGTTACGTGTAAGGGTTACGCCCGCTTCACAGTGCGCAGTGTAGGTGATATACCTGCCCTGACCATGCTTTGCAGACCAGGTATCAGTGGTCAGATGGACCCTTGCCCCAACACTGTGTGCCAGACATGCCATTATAGCAGACTTATATGGCTTTGGCGTTGCTTTTTGGTAATTAGAAGGCTGCTAAATGCCACTGTGCACCACACGTGTTTTATGCCCAGCAGTGAAGGGGTTAATTAGGGAGCATGTAGGGAGCTTGTAGAGTTAATTTTAGCTTAAGTGTAGTGTAGTAGACAACCCGAAGTATTGATCTAGGCCAATTTTGGTATATTTCATGCCACCATTTCACCGCCAAATGCGATCAAATTTTAAAAAAACTTAAATTTTTTCACAATTTTAGGTTTCTCACTGAAATTATTTACAAACATCTTGTGAAATTATGGCATAAATGGTTGTAAATGCTTCTCTGGGATCCCCTTTGTTCAGAAATAGCAGACATATATGACTTTGGCGTTGCTTTCTGGTAATTAGAAGGCCGCTAAATGCTGCTGCGCATCACACGTGTATTATGGATTGCAGTGAAGGGGTTAATTAGGTAGTTTGTAGGGAGCTTGCAGGGTTAATTTTAGTTTTAGTGTAGAGATCAGCCTCCCACCTGACACATCAGACCCCCTTATCCCTCCCGAACAGCTCCCTTCCCTCCCCCACCCCACAATTGCCCCCGCCATCTTAAGTACTGGCAGAAAGTCTGCCAGTACTAAAATAAAAAGTTTTTAAAATTGTTTTAATTGTTTTTAGCATATTTATATATGCTGTGGTGTAGCATCCCCCCTTAGCCCCCAACCTCCCTGATCCCCCCCAAAACAGCTCTCTAACCCTCCCCATCTGCCTTATTGGTGGCCATCTTGGGTACTGGCAGCTGTCTGCTATTATTTCACAGTCAAAAAAGTTTTTTTTTTTTTTAAATGTACACTACTGTTACATCAGATATGAGTGGTGGCACTGGGCAAGTGGGCACAGTATACGCTGTGAGCCTGACACACACTGGCAGGCAGTCAACTACAATTAGATTACACAGGGAAAAAAAAAAAGCCTGATGTTCTAGCCCTAAAAAGGGCTTTTTGGGGTGCTGTCCTTACAGCAGAGATCAGATGAGTCCTTCAGGACTGTAGTGGACACTGAATACACTACCCTAGCTATCGATTTCCCTATTAAATCAACAGCAGCTACACTGTCCCTCCTCTCACTAAGAATGCAGCTTCCAAATGAATCTAAAATGGATGCTGTCCAGGAGGTGGGAGGGTCTGGGAGGGAGGGTCTGCTGCTGATTGGCTGTAATGTGTATTCTGACTGTGAGGTACAGGGTCAAAGTTTACTCAATGATGATGAATAGGGGACGGATCGAACATCGCATATGTTCGCCCGCCGAGGCGAACGCAAACATGCTATGTTCGCCGGGAACTATTCGCCAGTGAACAATTCGCGACATCACTAATAATAAATAGGATTAGGCAAAGAATGGTCTTCAGGCAAATTTGACAACTTACAGGCAAGAATCAGGTACATAATAGGTCCAAAAGAGTTTAAATTCCAGACAAGAAATCTCTAATATCAGGAAGTGTCAGGAAACAGGGTTGTTCAGTAGGGTAGCCAAGGAAAGTCAAACATCAGCACCAGAATCAAATCTGCAGAATCATCAGACATACTGGAAGTCAAATTAAAATAAAGTCAAACACGAAAAAGCAGAAACAAAATATGCACACCCAGTTAGCAAGTACAGCAAACAGGTGTATGACCATGTGTAAAATGGTATTAAATAGATGCAGTGAACAAATAACCCCATAATGAAACACATGGGATGTAAAACATGGCACAGTGGAACCAAAGCAAGATGCTGTGACCATCAATGGCACAGCTGAAGAAACAGTGTCCAAACCAACCACTTGGCCAGGTAACAAGAAGCAGTATGACAAATAATAGGTTTTCTTTTTATTAAATAAACCACTATGGTTGGGTCTTGAGTGATCTCTGTGTGTAAGAATAATTTAGTGTTTTCAGTCACCTTTTGCCTTCAGGTATATGGTATAATATCTAGAAAGTAAGTGACAATAGCATTCCATAAGGTAGTTATTTGCTGATCACTAAATAATGACATTATTTAACATCAAGCCACCAAGGTGCAAATGTGTTACTGGCCCATTGCCTTAGAAGGTAATAAGTGAAATTAAAATTATATACCTTCTTTATTCTTTTTCATTAAAGGGATAGGGAAGTAAAAATTAAATTTTATGATTCAGATTAGGCATACAGTTCCATTTTATTTATTTTATCAAGTTTGTATTGTTCCCTTGTTATCCTTTGTTGAAAAGTAGGTGTAGAAAGGTTCATAGGGGCTCAGGACAACAGCCCTATAGGACTCTATGGACACAGTGCTTGCAACATATCACATTACAACAAACATTGTTGCAAACACTTCTGCCATATAGTTCTAAAGACATATGCACGTTCCTGAGCTCCTATAGACCTACCTAGATTCATTCTTTAAGAAAGAATACAAAGAAAAGAAGCAAACGTAAATTGGAAAGTTTAATTTGACTTTACTGTCCCTTTAAGTACTCAAGCCACAATGTTTTGCAACTCTATTATATCATAAGAATAATAATGACCTTTTTTTTTTTTTGTTAGTTTTTGAAATAATTTAGCATTCTAGAAAAAAATATATATTTCTTTACATTTAGTATTTTATAATATATTAAAAAGGAAGCAAAATAGAGTTCCAATATTATTAATTAATCTACATTTTAAGAGCTTAATAGTACGTACAGAGACATGTGTAGGTGGAGAAACACAACTTTCTTTTAAAAAAAACTTTCTTTTTTAGAAAACTATAAACTGACAGCTGGTATTTTTTCCCAAGCTACCTAGGACTTACATCTGGCTTGGTCTGTTGTTGTCTTATCAACCCAAAGGATATTTCACAAGTTAAATTCTCATGGGAAAACATTTCTTGATTTGCTTATTATGAACTAGTAAATGTGTTCTCTAGAAACCAAATTAATTTTCATATCCACATTTGTACTGTAAAAGTTTTACGGCTTTGATTTTATGAGTTTTTATTTAAAAAAAGTGTAATTTTTTTTTAACTTTTTTTTATCATTTGACAAAGGTTTTATGTAAACGACTGCAAAGTGAAATATTTTGTTTCATTTCTTAAATGAACTATACAAATTATTTTCTGTTCTATTTATGGGCAGATAATAAAGAATTAGGCATTTTGTGATTTATGTAATCCAAAGTGTATTGGATGTTAGTTCATCACCTAATAACTGCTAAAATCTAATGGGTTTGACCTTGTCATATTTTCTGACCTTGTGGCTGAGTCTCTAAGGCAAATTATACAGCAGATTTTTTTTGCAATGTACATAATGTGCAGAGAATACAAAATACTTATGTAAAAATACTGAGAGCCAAAGCTGGATAACACTCTTGAGGTTATTTGCCAAGGGACTTTATATAATGTAATTTACTTTCCAGTTTACAGGGGTTGTGAAGCTGTTATTATTATCATAATAATATCATACAAAACTTTTTTTTTTAATGAATTAAAATCATCATAACACTTCTCCATCTTAACATCTGCATATCCACTTTATAGTCTTAAAATACAGCAACTTATTTTGATTCCAATTTAAATTCTATCTCCTCAATTTCATTATTCCGCTAACTTTGCTTGACTTTTATCCCAGCTATACAATAACTTTGGAAATGCAGATGAAATATTTCTTAGCTGTGTCCTTGAGGACAGACTAAGAGCTCTTTGTCCTTGTCTATCCATCTTGTCCTTGTTTTTAATGCATTTAGTAATTCCAATAAAAATGTGCCACTTGTGATTTGCTAATATTGGATTTCCTTCTCCAATTGGGCTAACACAATGGGCAAGTTCAAATCTAAAAATATATTTTGGAAGTGAAGCAATCACATTATTAAAAGGACACAGTTTTAGTAACCTTAAAGCTATTTTATTTATCATTTAATCTACGTCTATAATGGTTGATTCTAATAGCAATAATGCTTCATAATTAACCAACTTTCAGGTAGATTTTGAGTTTTGTGTTAAGGCTGCTATACCACAAGCATTTTAGCCTGTAACGCAACATCCATTACGCACTCAAAAAAATGACGTTTCATAGCGCTGGTATTACAGGTTGTGCAGTAAAAGGCTAAAATGCTTGCGTTACAGCCTATACCGACACGATCCATACCGCCATCTGAGAGCAGTAGTTATGAGTTTTGTGTAACAAAAATGTTTCACAAAACTCATAACTAAAATGTTACAAAGTACATTAACACCCATAAACTACCTATTAACCCCTAAACCGCCACATTCCCACTTCACAAACACTATATTAAACCTATTAACCGCTAATCCACCACCCACCCACATCGCAACTATTAAATATATTTATTAACCCCTAACCCCCCGCCCCCGACATTGCCGACACTATAATAAAGCTATTAACCCCTAATCCACTGCTCCCTGACATTACAACACTATAATAAAGTTATTAACCCCTAAACCTCTGGCCTCCCACATCACCGCCACTAAATAAACCTATTAACCCCTAAACCTCCAGCCCCCCACATCTTTGCAACTAAATAAACCTATTAACCCCTAACCACTGGCCCCCCACATCGCAAAACACTAAATTAAACTATTAACCCCTAAACCTAACACCCCCAACTTTAAATTAAAAATACAATATAACTATATTTAAATAAATAAAAACTTACCTGTGAAATAAAAATAAACCTAACATTAAACTATAAATTAACCTAACCTTAATATTCTAAAAAAATAAAAATTACTACCTAACACTACGAGAAAAATAAAAAAAATCTTAAATTACAAAAAATAATAAACACTAAATTATGGAAAAAAACACACTAAATTTACAAAAAATAAGAAACGAAATTATCAAAATAAAAAACAATTACAGCTAATTTAATAGCAATATAAAAATGAAAAGTCCCCCCAAATAAAAACCTACAATAAACTTCCAATAGCCCTTAAAAGGACCTTTTGTAGGGCATTGCCCTAAGTTAAAAAGCTCTTTTACCTGTAAAAAAATACAAAATCCCCCCAACAGTAAAACCCACCATTCAACCAACCCCCCAAAATATAAAAAACTAACTCTAAAAAAAAAACTAAGCTATGCATTGCTCCTAAAGGGGCATTTGTATGGGTATTGCCCTTAAAAGGGGATTCAGCTCTTTCATCGCCCTTAAAAGGGGATTTAGCTATTTTTCAAATTGTCCATAACCTAATCTGAAAAAAACACCCCCCCCAACAAAAAAAATCCTAACATTAAACCCAGATTATCTACGTACAGTCCCTGAAGTCCGGACATGAATCTCCATCCAGCTGGGAGACATCCAGCACAGATTTAACTTAGGACAATGCCCTACAAAAAGGCCCTTTTAAGGGCAATTGGTAGTTTATTGTAGGCTTGTTTTTTTCGCGGGGGGCTTTTTATTTTTAGAAAAGATTAGAAAATTAGGAGCGCTACAGCTGAAGGTGGGTGTGTCCACAAAGAAAATATAAATATGTCAAAATCCCAATAATAGGAAACAAAATTAGGCCAAAGTAAGAATAAATGGCTATGCCAGATTTACTTAAACATTCAAAAAATGTATGCACATAGGATAAAACAAGAACAATAAAAACAATTAAAAACGGACGTCTCTGTTATAAAAGTTGCCACCACATAAAAAATATAAACGCAAAAATGAGTCAAAGTAAGTTCCAGATAACAATATAAAGATAACTCCTGAAAAGTTTCAGGTAACACGGTGTCTATTACCTTGCTTGTCCGGATAATGATCCAAATCTTAACAGCTAACAGCCGTAGCACCTCCGTTCAGACACACATGCATGACCGTTTGACGTTACAGTATGTGGGAGCTGTCCCGTAACTGCAATCCTATTGGTCCGATCAGCTCTCTCAGCCGGATAGTATTTTCTGCCGATTCCGATGCAAATAGTGTACCCGCTCTTAAGTGCACACAGCAAGCAGGATACCTGAAACGTTGGCAAAGTCTGTGAGGTTTATTAAAAGATGGTCTGTGTTGATAAGAAAGAATACTGCACACTTTATCAGCAGTCTATTCAGCAGTCATATGCAATTCGAAACGCCAGGTGTCTGTGTTACTCTGTTGGTTATTAGGCTTCCAATTCACCTATATCGAGCTGTCAGCACACCACAGCAATATTGTATCAAAAACAAAAGTCCATAGCCAAGTTAGGAATAGTCAATACTGCAACCAATACACATCAACGCGTTTCTCCCTTTGCAGGGCTTTTTCAAGATCAGCTTTTTATTTTTATAGGGCTATTAGATTAGGTGTAATTGTTTTTATTTTTTTATAATTTTGTTTATTATTTTTTGTAAGCTTAGTGTTTTTTATTTTTCGGAATTTAGTGTTTATTGTTTTTTGTAATTTTAGATTTTTCAATTTTTTAATTTTTCTCGTAGTGTTAGGTTTTTTTAATTTGAAATTTTGATTTTTTAAATGGTAGTGTTTTTTATTTTATTAGAATAGTAAGGTTCGGTTTAATTTATAGTTTAATGTTAGGTTTATTTTTATTTCACAGGTAAGTTATATTGTAATTTTAATTTAAAGTTAGGGGGGTGTTAGCTTTAGGTGTTAATAGTTTAATTTATTGTTTTGCGATGTGGTGGGCCGGTGGTTTAGGGGTTAATAGGTTTATTTATTTGCGAAGATGCGGGGGCCAGAGGTTTAGGGGTTAATAGGTTTATTAAGTGGTGTAGGTTTATTAAGTGGTGTAGATGTGGGGGGCCAGTGGTTTAGGGGCTTAATAGGTTTATTTAATTGCAGAGATGTGGGAGGCCAGATGTTTAGGAGTTAATAGGTTTAGATTTAGTGGTGGCGATGTCGGGGAGTGGCAGAATAGGGGTTAATAACTTTTATTGGTGTTGGCGATGTCAGGAGTGGCAGATTAGGGGTTAATAACTTTATTTAGGTGTCGACTATGTCGGGGCAGCAGATTAGGGGTGTTTAGACTTGTGGTTTATGTTACGGTGTTAGGTTTAAACGTAACTTTTTTTCCCCATAGACATCAATGGGGATGCGTTAGAGATTTTTCATTCATTTTTTCTAACACTCTCTCTCCCCATTGATGTCTATGGGGGAAAGCGCGCACGAGCAGGTCAAAGCAGCCCTTGACTTTTGTGCGGTATGGAGCTTAATTCCACCATATGAGGCGTTTCAGTAACTCATAATGGCAGTGCTATGGAGAGTGAAATAACGCAACTTTTTTGGCATTAGTTTCGCACACTTTTTATCGCAAAACTCATAATCTAGGTGATTGTTATTGATTTATAACATTTGAATATTTTACATAACTTAGTATATACTTTTTTTTTTTTAAAGTGAATTGTCCATATTATGTTTCTAAGGAGTAGGACGTCACTGTTATACTATTCACTAAAAGCCAAATGCACTTAGATTTCAATAGGGTGTCACCAAAATACCATTATAAGTAATAGGTCTACTGAAAAGCAGTTATTTTATTATGAAGTTCTGTGTTCTAGTATCTTACAGATTATTCTCAAGATAAGGAGATATTACATGTTATTAGAAGTATACAGTATATACAAATATACGGCTAGATTACGAGTTTTGCGTTATGAGTGGTGCGGTGCTAACTTGCACGTTATTGTCACCGCTCACTTACCTACAGCGCTGGTATTACAGGTTTTTATAAATCCAGCATTAAGAGTCAAGAAGTGAGCGTAGAGCAAAATTGTGCTCCATACCGCACTCCAATACCAGCGCTGCTTAAGGCAGCGGTGAGCTGGTTTTACATGCTTGTGCATGATTTCCCCATAGACATCAATGGGGAGAGACGGCTGTTAAAAACCCTAAAACCTGCAAAAAAGCAGCGCAAAGCTCCGTAATGCAGCCCCATTGATTCCTATGGGGAAACGAAATTTATGTTTACAACTAACACCCTAAAATGAACCCCGAGTCTAAACACCCCTAATCATACACTTATTAACCCCTAATCTGCCGCCCCCGACATCAGTGACACCTACATTATACTTATTAACCCCTAATCTGCCGCCCCCGACATCGCCGACACCTACATTATACTTATTAACCCCTAATTTCCCGCCCCCAATGTCACCGCAACCTACCTACACATATTAACCCCTAATCGCCCACTCCGGACATCGCCACCACTATAATAAACATATTAACCCCTAAACCGCCACACTCCCGCATCACAAACACTAGTTAAATATTATTAACCCCTAATCTGCCGCCCCTAACATCGCTGACACCTACCTACATTTATTAACCCCTAATCGGAGACCCCAAAGTCGCCTCCACTATACTTAGGTTTAGGAGTTTATAACTTAAGTCTAACCCTAACACCCCCTAACTTAAATATAATTAAAACAAATCTAAATAAAAATTTCTATCATTACCTAAATAATTCCTATTTAAAACTAGATTCTTACCTGTAAAATAAACCCTAAGCTAGCTACACTTTAACTAATAATTACATTGTAGCTAGCTTAGGGTTTGTCTTTATTTTACAGGCAAGTTTGTATTTATTTTAACTAGGTGGAATAGTTACTAAATAGTTATTAACTATTTACTAACTAACTATTTAAAATTAATACAAATTTACCTGTAAAATAAAACCTAACCTGTCTTACACTAACACCTAACATTACACTACAATTAAATAAATTAAATTAATTAAATACAATTACCTAAATTACAAACAAAAACAAACACTAAAGTACACAAAATAAAAAGAAATCATCATATATTTAAACTAATTACACCTAATCTAATAGCCCTATCAAAATAAAAAAAAAAACTAGCCTAAACTAAACTACCAATAGCCCTTAAAAGGGCCTTTTGCGGGGCATTGCCCCAAAGAAATCAGTTATTTTACCTGTAAAAAAAAATACAAACAACCACCCCAACAGTAAAACCCACCACCCACACAACCAACCCCCAAATAAAATCCTAACTAAAAAAACCTAAGCTCCCCATTGCCCTGAAAAGGTCATTTGGATGGGCATTGCTCTTAAAAGGGCATTTAGCTCTATTGCTGCCCAAACTCTAATCTAAAACTAAAACCCACCCAATAAACTCTTAAATAAACCTAACACTAACCCCCGAAGATCCACTTACAGTTTTGAAGACCGGACATCCATCCTAAATGAAACCGGGAGAAATCCTCAGCGAAGCGGCAAGAAGTCCTCAACGAAGCCTGGAGAAGTCTTCATCTAAACCGGCAGAAGTGGTACTCCAGATAGGCAGAAGTCTTCATCCAGACAGCATCTTCTACCTTCATCCATCTGGCGCGGAGCGAGTCCATCTTCAAGACATCCAGTGTGGAGAATCCTCTTCTTCCAAGATGGCGTCCCTTTAATTCCAAAAGCCAATCTGAATTAAAGGTGAAAAAATCCTATTGGCTGATGCAATTAGCCAATAGGATTGAGCTTCAATCCTATTGGCTGATCCAATCAGCCAATAAGATTGAGCTCGCATTCTATTGGCTGTTCCAATCAGCCAATAGAATGTGCGCTCAATCCTATTGGCTGATCAGCCAATCGGAATTAAAGGGATGTCATTGTGGATGATGTCATTTAAAGGAACCCTCATTCGTCTTTAGTCGTCAGAAGAAGAGGATGCTCCACGCTGGATGTCTTGAAGATGGACCCGCTCCACGCCAGATGGATTAAGATAGAAGATGCCTTCTGGATGAAGACTTCTGCCCATCTGGAGGACCACTTCTGCCGGCTTGGATGAAGACTTTTCCCGGCTTCGTTGAGGACTTTAGTTTTAGATTAGGGTTTGGGCAGCAATAGAGCTAAATGCCCTTTTAAGGGCAAGGCCCATTCAAATGCCCTTTTCAGGGCAATGGGGAGCTTAGGTTTATTTTAGTTAGGATTTTATTTGGGGGGTTGGTTGTGTGGGTGGTGGGTTTTACTGTTGGGGGGGTTGATTGTATTTTTTTTACAGGTAAAAGAGCTGATTTTTTGGGGGCAATGCCCCGCAAAAGGCCCTTTTAAGGGCTATTGGTAGTTTAGTTTAGGCTAGGGTTTTTTATTTTATTTTGGGGGGGCTTTTTTATTTTGATAGGGCTATTAGATTAGGTGTAATTAGTTTAAATATCTGATGATTTCTTTTCATTTTGTGTAATTTAGTGTTTTGTTTTTTCTGTAATTTAGGTAATTGTATTTAATTCATTTATTTAATTGTAGTGTAATGTTAGGTGTTAGTGTAAGACAGGTTAGGTTTTATTTTACAGGTAATTTTGTATTTATTTTAAATAGGTAGTTAGTAAATAGTTAATAACTATTTAGTAACTATTCTACCTAGTTAAAATAAATACAAACTTGCCTGTAAAATAAAAATAAATCCTAAGCTAGATACATTGTAACTATTAGTTATATTGTAGCTGTCTTAGGGTTTATTTTATAGGTAAGTATTTAGTTTTAAATAGGAATTATTTAGGTAATATAGGAATTTTTATTTAGAGTTCTTTTAATTGTATTTATGTTAGGGGGTGTTAGGGTTATACTTCATTTTAGGGGTTTATAACTTTAGTATTATTGCTTGGACGTTGGGCGGCAGATTAAGGGTTAATAAATGTAGGTAGGTGACGGTGATGTTAGGGGTGGGGGATTAGGGGTTAATAATATTTAACTAGTGTTTGTGAGGTGGGAGTGCGGCGGTTTAGGGGTCAATATGTTTATTATAGTGGTGGCGATGTCTGGAGCGGCAAATTAGGGGTTAATAATTTTATTATAGTGTTTGCGATGGGGGAGGGCCTCGGTTTAGAGGTTAAAAGGTAGTTTATGGGAGTTAGTGTACTTTTAGCACTTTAGTTATGAGTTTTATGTTACAGCTTTGTAGCGTAAAACTCATAACTACTGCCATTAGATTGAGTTACGAATCTTGCGGGATAGGCTGTACCGCTCACTTTTTGGCCTCCCAGAAAAAGCTTGTAATATTGGTGCTATGGAAGTCCCATTGAAAAAAGACTTTACACAAATTGCGTAAGTTAATTTGCAGTACGGCCAAAAAAGTGTGCGGCACAACTGTACCTACAAGACTCGTACTAGCATAACCCATAACGCTGCTTTTTTACTCATAACGCAAATTTCGTAATCTAGCCGATAGATATTAACATAAAAAGTTATCTGTAAACCCACAATCTGTAAACCCACATATCTTTATTAAAGTATATCAGTGCTATACTGTTGTGTAAGTGTATAATGTGCATAAATTCAAATTAATGGCTGCAAAAAACAGAAAAAGAGTAGCGCTTAGCAGAAGAGAGAATTATAAAGGTGCAAAAGACTTACTTACCAAAGGTTCTACGCTCTGGGTCTGATTGACAGTAAAGTGTTAACAATAAAGGTTAAAATGAGAATAAAAAAACACATCTATTTGCAGCAAGACAAATGTGTCAATAAAGCTGTCAGCAAGAGATGTTTTCTTTGGTGGTTTGTCCTTCAATCCAATTTATTGATGTTTCAACAGAAATGGCTTTATTTGCAATGTTATATTTGAGGTCAAGGGGAATTATTTGGCAATTCTGTGCCAGCGGATGGCAGTTTGTATTATATAATGATGTTTAGTGGTTTGGAAGATAAAAATAAAAACAAGAAAATGTAAAACTAATATTTATAGTATATTTCACATATATGTATCACGACTGTTATATTTATTGCACACATTCACTGATTTGCAAATTGTCACTATTGAGGGTATATTTTTATCGCTTTCATGTAGAGTTAAATGTCTAAGGAAGGGGAGGGTCCTCACCAAAACATCATAATAAATCATGAGTTGTGTTGGAAGGAAAGTGCTGAGTTATAATTTACTCATGCACCCCTGGACATACTTGAAAACGAAATAAATCTCAATGTATCCTTCCTGGTAAAATATTTTATAAATAAATAATAAACAATGTTCAAAAAGTTGTAGTGCACTTGATTGGCAGTGAGTCACAATCTTTTATGCCTGCATCTTTGGTTTCTTTTTTATGTTCTAAAAGGAAAATACTAATCTATATTTATTTAAAACAACAATTATCACCTTTCTAAATACAGCACTTTACTATTATTTTGTTGTTGATAGTTCTATGTATATAACAGTATTAAAAATTATATAAAACTACCTTTAGGTTGCATGCATAACCTTTATAATTACATTTAAATATTGTGTCAATGACATAAGATATTTAGTTTATAATTGGTCCTATCTGCTTTCCAAACTGTACCATTGCAAGCCATAAAACATTAAAACAATTGAAATATAATTAGAATATGAATTTATAATTACAAAACAATGTTTAGATTTAAAAAAAAAAAGTTAACTCTAAATTGACTAAACATGAAACAACATTTCAAATACACATCATCTAGAATTATCTGCCTTCAAAACCTTTGGAAGTCATTATCAGAGTTGAATCAGTTAAAACAACATTGCCTGGGTGCTATTGAAAAAAAAGGACTGCTATGACAAAAATAGCAACTACACATCTTTCTAGCAGGTCTATTTTAGTTATTGGCTCATACTTTACCCACTGCAGCTCTCTAAACAGTAGTTTCACCTGAGCATTCAATGCTACAATCAGCTGTCAAAGTCTCTGACCTATAAGACTGGTGCCATTAGTGTACTGTGTATAGGTACCAGTGTTATAAGCATTATCAATCCCAGCCAAAAATAAACAGAAATGTCTCCAACTGCACTTAATCCTATCCAATTCAACTTAAATATCCAATGTAATTTAAAGAAATATTAAACTGCTGAGTACAACTACAACAGCATGGACACTACTCAAAATGCCATTGTTTTTCTTCATCTATCTGCAGCTCTGTTCAAAGGCTGTTATTTTATTTTAACCCGATATAGAAGCCAGTTGTCAATTCTATGTATCTTTATACTGGGCGCTTCCATCTTGATTTGTACATATTATTGCAAACTGTAACTAAAGCAGGGCACATTCACAGATTAGTGACATTGTTGGTATCTGATAGCTTTACTTTGCACTTTGGATTAGCTTGCACAATAGAAAGCAGACTTTACATTTGTTTTAAACAGTTTAAGGCCTCCATGTACTAAGAGGCGGGCGGACAGCTTCTTAACTCGCGAAGCTGTCTGTCCGCCTCCGCTACACACGGGCAGCGGATCTATTGATCCGCTTGCCCGTATGTATCATTACACACTCAGCGGAGTGTGTAATGCCCGCCCCTTCAGTCACGCGACCAATCACGCGACTGAAGGGGCTGTCAATCACTGAGAGCGAGCGAGCTCTCTGTGATTTTGCTTCGCCACCTAAGAGGTGGCGTAGGGTGTAGGAAGCAGCGGTCTAATGACCGCTGCTTCTTACATTGCGGGAAGCAGGCTCACATATGCGAACCTGCCACGCAAAGGCTCGGGAGCAGCTTTCGCTGCTTCGTACATGGAGCCCTAAAAGTTAAATATCTATATATAAAAAACGCTCTCAGGAATAACAAAGAGCAATGCAGCCTCTGCAAATTTGTAAAATCCTGCTGTATTGTGCATGCTAAACTAATGTTCAAGATACAGCATGCCAAAAAGACAATCATTAATCTGTGAATGTATACCACTTCTGTCGCAGGGTACAAGAATACTTAATTTTTTACTTAAATTCCAAGATGGCAGCCCCCAGTATGAAGATGGAGAGATTAACTAACCTGCACTTGTGAAGGGTTAAAATATGAGAAAAGCTTTGAAGAGAGCTATAGACTCAGGATGAAAATAATAGCATGGTGAGTGGTAACCATGTTAATGTAGTTGTATCAGTTAAATGTCCCTTTAAACCTAACTTCAACTTGCTGGACTCACCAGCACAATTAATCCTAACCAAACTGCTTACAATCCATCGAGCACTATTAACTCTTATTATAAACCCTGTCTGCACCCCACCTTAATCCAATCCCTATATGGCACTAAATATTTGTAAGAGAAGCCAAACTAAAATTTGACAATCAGGATTGTGGAGAATATCCCTACACATATAGCCAATAATATAAATCAGACATTTATATTTAGCTAAATAACATTTTTGTGTTAATATTAATTTAGGGGGGAGAAGATCAAGCAGGGCCGGGGATGGGATTTGTAGATGGATGGGTGCATAGTAGGCATTCATTTTAGCAGTTAGGCTGTTTTTAAGTGATGGTGGTATTTTTTTAGGGGTCCTGTAGCAGTATTTTGAGTTAATATCAATGGAAGGGTTTGCTATATTATGATTAAGGTTAATTGAGCTGGGGGTTCAAGTTTAGATGCAGCAAGGGGATCAGAACAGCACAGATAAAGGTAAGGTGATGATGTTGCACTTAAAGTGTAGTGGTAGTGGTGAGATTTACACATTAGTAGTTGGGTTTTTTATTTGGGGGGTTTGCACAAAGGAGGCATATTTCAATAATGGGTTAAATTAATGCAAACTTTTTTTGCGTAAAATCATTTATTTTTGGTCTTTGAATTCATGTTTAAACATCTAACAGTACGTCAGTCAATGCACAAATACTTTTGTCTGTTGAAAAAAAAATCAGTCTGTGAGAACTTGCAGGTTATCACACATAGTAGCATCAGTCATAGAATACTGTTTGTAATATGTCATAGATGCTCCCATTTTAAAATAAAGTTATTATGGTTCATTTATCATTTTGCAGACGGACATGATCCGATATAGCGAACTATATCTGCAGCACACGCTGTCAGCATTTATCATTGCACCAGCAGTTCTTGTGAACTGCTGGTGCAATGCCGCCCCCTGCAGATTTGCGGCCAATTGGCCGCTAGCAGGGGGTGTCAATCTACCCGATCGTATTCGATCGGGTTGATTTCCGGCGATGTCTGTCCGCCGCCTCAGAGCAGGCGGACAGGTTATGGAGCAGCGGTCTTTAGACCACTGCTTCATAACTTGTGTTTCTGAAAAACCTGAAGGCTCGCCAGAAAAACACGGGGCATCAAGCTCCATTCGGAGCTTGATAAATAGACCCCATTGATATTACTTTTAGGCAGTCATACAACTTGAGATATATTCTTCTCCTCATTTTTTACACATTTAGCCAATTGGAATATTAGAAAACATGATGTTCCAATAATATTATCCAATACATAATAAAGGCAGCTTAACAAATTTAAGTGGGTGCACTTCTAATGAATTGGAATGTGAGAAATGGATCATGAAAGTTAAGACAGTCTTTCGGCTGCATTGAACACAATCTTGAATTTAAGGAGTGATTATTTTTAGAATCTTTCAGATCAAATGCCCAAATCCAGGCTCTAATTTGAAAATCATGTAGTAAAACATTCTTGGAGAATATGAAATTAAATGTGGTCTAGGATACAATCAAACTAATAATCTTATTGGTCATGAGTAGTAATTACAGGTACGCTTATTCGCTACATTACTAACTAGTGCACCCACATCAACAGGTCACCATAAAGACTATAGTAAAAGTCATTTAAAAAAATGTAATGCTGGTAAAACTCCCCTGGGAAAATCAGATAGCAAATAGCAAGCTTTGCTAAGGAAACCCTCATTGAATTGGTTAAAACAATGGAAAGCAGCCTCAACAGAAACTGTGCAGTTTCAACATTTCCCATATTATTCTAGACAGATGATTTACGAAAGAATATGGAGGCAAGATTGTTAGTGAATCAGCATAACTTAAAAGTTAGTAAAGTTAGAAGATGGTGAGGTCTGTAAAGGTAAAAATAATTCAGAAATCCTTTAGTACATTTTGCCCAGTAACTTATGTAAATGCCTAAGGTATATACATATTGATGATGGAGATAGAAAGCCTGCAAGTTAGATACATTTACCACTCCTTTCCTACCTTAAAAATAATAATAATAAAAAAAAATATTATTTTTATATATATATATATATATATATATACATTTACAGAAACTGTTTAAATAGGATGAAGGAATCAGATCTAAAAGATTATGATTAGATTTTTGCTACTCTCTATTCATTATAAAAGCAATGTAATAATTGTGTTGAGTACTACATTTGTTGCATTTTATGAAAATGTTGTACTTCCTCTTTTTTTATATTGTTAACTGTTCCAGAAAACTGTATGAAATTTTTGCTATGCTATTTTTGTGTTTTCAAATACTTGATTTTTAAGTTTTTGTATTGAGATAATTTTATGGTGGTATATAAATCCAATTAGAAAATACTTTTCAAATACAGTTTTCCATGATTTTTAGTTTAATTTAATTCAGTTGTCAAACACTTGAAAGCACATTTTTACACATTATGAACATTATGGGCCAGATTTGCTAAAACGATATTTGCACTTCACTTTTAAATACCAGCACACGCAAATGTGCCCTGGTATTACAGGTGAGGTGCAATGTGAACGTGACCTTGCATTCGCATTGCACAAAAGCATTGCACTCACGAGAGCTTGCTTTTATAGGCTCCAATGGGAGCTTCGTTCTCATGCTGTGAGACACGGCAGGAGAATGTAGCACAGTAAAGGGGGTAAGTCGCGCAGCATTGGCATAAAATTTACATATATATGTATATAAATATACACATATATATTTATGTGTTAATATGTGTAATATAATAATATAATAATAATTTGCGATTTTTATAACACTTTTTCCCTGTGAGACTCAAATATACAAACATAAGACATAAAAGTTAGGAGTTTTTGAAGGTTAGATACGTGGACTGAATGCCTGAAGAGATGGGTTTTTGTTTTTTGTTTTTTTTAAAGTCTGTAAGGATGGTGCTTCTCTGATTGCGCACAGTAAAGAGTTCCAGAAGGTAGGGCAGTGTGGCTGATTTTCCTGGAGCCTGAGTTTGTCTTTATTCTTGGCACTGACAGGAGGGATGAGCTGGCTGACCGAAGTGAGCGGGAAGGGATGTAGGGTGTTAGGAGCTCTTTCAGGTACTGTGGGCCTAGATTATTTAAGGCTTTGAAGGTCAGTAAGCCCATTTTAAAATATGTTCACCATTTAATTGGGAGCCAGTGCAGGGAGTGGAGAACAGGTGTTATGTGGCAGGAGTGAATTTGCTTTGTCATTAGTCTGGATGCTACATTTTGTATTGTCTGAAGGGGATGGAGTTCATTTTTTGGGAGGCCCAATTAAAGTGCATTGCATTAATCTAGTCTAGAGGATATAAATGCATGGATTAATGTCGGCATATCATCCAGTGGAATTAAGTGTTGTATCCTGGCTATGTTTTTCAGATGAAAAAGCCAGATTTTATTACGGAGGAGATTTTCTGTTTAAATGATAGTTCTGCGTCAATCAGCACTCTGAGCTTTCATATCTTTGCTTAGCTAACAAGCTCAGAGCCTCCTAGCTCCAGGTCAGTTGGGTGATCGTGGGATATCTTTGATGCCCGGGGTCCTCTTACCAAGAGTAACTATGTTTTGTCTGGGTTCACTTTGAGCCAGCTAGCATTTATCCATTCTATGAGGTCTGTTAAGCATCTGTTTATGCAGTGTGCTGGGTCTGTGGTATTTGGAGCAAAGGGAGAAGTAGAGTTGTGTGTCATCAGCATAACAATGATACCTTAGGTCATGTCGCCTAATAATGTCCCCCAGTGGTAGCAAGTAAATTGCGAATAACATGGGAGACAGGATGGATCCTTGTGGAACTCCGCAGGTCAGTTCTGTCTGTGCTGATGAGCTTGATCCTAATATTACTCTCTGTGATCTAACAGTGAGGAAAGATTTAAACCAGTTAGGGACTGTGCCTCCTAGACCACAGATGTGGTCTGTATATATATATATATATATATATATATATATATATTGCTTACGTGCAATGCAAATTCGATCTGAGCTCAACTAAGTAATGCCAGTGCACGCTAATGTGCACCCAACTCATAATACCAGAGCATTTTTGTGTGCGCTGGTATTACCAAGTTGAGTACAAATATTGCTTTTGCCGAAGCGATATTTTATGCTCAACTTGTAATCTAGCCCTGTATGATTTATATATATATATATATATATATATATATATTATATATATATATATATATATATATATATATATATATATCTATATATTTTTTTTTTTGGTGAAAAATCAGTAAAAAAGGAAAAAGTTAAAGTATGCAGACGCAGGATGAAACTGGGCTTATTTGTCTATATTTGTACAAAATTTTGCAAACTCCAACAAAATACAAACTTTCATATTGTAAAATTTAAACAAGAGTCTCATAACATTTTAAACAGAGCATGAAGTTTACTTTTGTTCTTGCAGAACTATGCAGTTCTTTTTAGGCATTGCCTTTTTAGAGCTGTTTTAGCCTGCAAAACACTTCACTGTGTTGCATAAATCATGTTTTCCTCTGCTAATTATAGTTAATGACTACAGAAAAATGATTCTCAGTCAGGCATTAAAGACATTGATTCATAGCACACACCTCTTTAGGTAATTTGTTATCTCATAGTTATTTAGCTGTGTATTGTACATCTGCAGTGGCGGAAAAAATCCTTTTTTTTTGACCGTTTAAATGGTAAAGAGAGTAAAGAGCTGCTGTTTGTCTTAATTATATGTTGGCTATGCTTATACAGAAACAATCCGTGCCTTTCTATGTTAATCCGCTTTTTATATAAAAAAAAAAAAAAAAGTGCCAGAAAATGGATTTTAATGGCACGAATAATATCAGCAGCAGAATGCACATAGAAAAATGTATCAAGTGAAAATAATGTTACTATTTTATTCTCGCCAATATTGTACAGAACTTGCATCAATTTGTATCTCTTTTTAGTAGGAGATTTATGCCTTGCTCATAGTGAACGCAATAAGTATTATTCAGTGATTTGTGTATATGGGATAGACACAATAAAGGATGACAAGTACACACATGTATTAAAGATACATTAAAGTTATAAATCTGTTTAAACTACTATTAGGTAAATTAACAAGGTTTTGCAAATAAAGAGCAGACCAGGGGGCCTATCTATTAAGCTCCGAATGGAGCTTGATGCCCCGTGTTTGTCGCCAGAAACAGCAGTTATGAAGCAGCGGTCACAAAGACCTGCTCTGAGCAGGCGGACAGACATCGCCAGAATTTTACCCGATCGAGTACAATCAGGTTGATTGACACCCCCTGCTGGCGGCTGATTGGCCGCAAGTCTGAAGGGGGCGGCGTTGCACCAGCAGCTCTTGTGAGCTGCTGGTGCAATGCTGAATACGTAGAACGTATTGCTCTCCGTATTCAGCGAAGTCTGGCGGACCTGATCCGCACTGTCGGATCAGGTCCGCCAGACTTTGGTAAACAGAGGCCCAGGTATACAAAGGCCGGTGGAATCTATGTTCCTGTGATCTTTTGTCGGGATCAATTAAGAACAAATGTAAATGAGCTTTAACTGTTTAGAATATTGCAGTGTTTAATAATGTTTCTCTTACATCAATAATAGGACAAAGACACTCCACACCTTCTGGAGAGAAAAGTAACACACATAGGGCCAGATTACAAGTGGAGTGCAATTGTTTGTGAGCGATAAGGGGTTTATCATAAGTGTTTATGCTCATTGGGCTTACCGCTGGTATTATGAGTTGAAAGTAAATACTATCGCTTAAACGCAATTGTGATTTATGCTAGACTGATTACTGTGACTTCAGAGCTCTGATTAACTGCTTTGCATAACTAAAAGGTTGCACAAAACACATAAAAATACATTACAAATCACACTTACACTCATAATAACAGTATAACACCATCTAATATAAATGAATAAAAGCAATATTGCACACAAAAGTTAAAACAGCTCAAAGAGAGGAGGCCTCTGGTGTTAGAAAAGGCAAGTAAAGTGCTTTAACATTGAGATACATATATATACATGTCTAAAGATATATATACTGTATATATCTATCTTTTAAAACAATAACAATTCTATGGTAGACTGTCCCTTTAATAAAGATGTGTATTTTTTCTAATTTATGCATTTCCTTGTTCTTGACCCGTGTGGACTCAGACCACCCTAAACATGCAAGATCTCTATAGACTTTATATCCTATTTCTTATTGGAAGTGCTGGCTAGGATATCTTTTAATTTCGTTTTTCTTTTCTGTTTCTATATTTTTCTTATCTTTTGATTATTTACATAAATATATATGTACACATATATAAACATATCTATACTATAATCACATTTGTAATGGGACCGCCGGTGTCGCCAGTTACACACGCATCCTCAAAGGAATGTTGGCTATGCGAGGCAGCCAAAAGAATGTTGGCTGTGCGCGCAGCCAAAAGAAACCACCTGGATTCAATTTTCGGAATCCACCTGGATGCAGCATAGGCAAACAAAGCAGCATTAAGAAAAAAAAAACATAACCGCCCGCACGAAGTATGAAAAAAAAAATAAAACTAACCGCCCGCACTAAGTATTTAACAACAAAAAACTATCCGCCCACAACAAGTATTAACAAAAAAAAACCTAACCACCCGAACAAAGTATTAACAAAAAAAAACTAATACTTAAACCGCCAAACCCTCACAACAGAAACCACCTAACCCTTAAACAACCAAACCCCCACAACGCCAACTAAATAAACCCTTTAACACCAACTACCTAATTATAGTATTAACCCCTAAACCGCCAACCCCCACATCGCAGTAAACCTAATTAACCTATTAACCCCTAAACTGCTACCCCCCCCCACATTGTAATAAACCTAATTAACCTATTAACCCCATAAACCGCCAAACCCCAACATCGCAATAAACCTAATTAAACTATTAACTCCTAAACGCCCCACAATGCAATTACTAAATCCCCTAACCTAACAACCCCTAAATTAACCCCAATTAAATAAACTAAGTTATAATTAAAATAAAAAATCCTAACATTAATTAAAAAAAAACTAACATTAAATTATAAAAAAATTATCTAAAATTACAAAAAATAAAAGTCTAAAATTACAGAAAAAAATAAACAAAATTATAAAAAATAAAAAAATGAAACCTAATCCCTATGAAAATAAAAAAGCCCCCCCAAAATAAAAACACTCCCTAATCTAAACTAAACTACCAATAGCCCTTAAAAAGGGCCATTTGAAGGACATTGCCCTAAATTAAACAGCTCTTTCACATTTAAAAAATAATAAGTTCCCCCCTAACAGTACAACCCCCAACCCACTAAACCCCCCCAAAACAAAAAAACTAACACTAAAATAATCTAAACTACCCATTGCCCCTAAAGGGGCATTTGTATGGGCATTGCCCTCAAAAGGGCATTCAGCTCTTTTACAAGCCTATTAAATTCCTAATATTAAAAATAAAAAAAAGCCTATGTCTAACCCCAAATAGTTACTCACCATCTTCCAGGCAGTGAAGTTTTCTTGGAGGCAGCGATATCTTCTTCCTCTTCTATTTTCATCCAGGACCACCCAGCACAGAGCGGAGATGACCTCGGAACAGAAGATCAGTGACCGCGGAGCCATCAAGCGTGGAAATACTCTGTACGATCATCACCACACACTGAAGATAGAATGTAAGGTACCCGTTTAAAAATGGAGTACCTTGCATTCCTATTGGCTGAATTTTTTAAGTCAACCAATAGGATGAGAGCTACTGAAATCTTATTTCAGTAGCGCTAATCCTATTGGCTGATTTCAAAATTTCAGGCAATAGGAATGCAAGGTACCCAAATTGAATGAGGTACCTTCCATTCAATTGTTAGTGTACTACAGAGATCAGATGAAGAAGAGGAGCCTCCACGCCGCTGAGGACCGCTGTCGCTGAAGATCGCTGCTCTGGATATGCATATCAGGGAAGACCGCTCTGCACCTTGGCTCTGCGTCGCCTTCGCTCTGGATGAATATATATGATGGAGTCGCCTGGAAGAAGACCTTCACCATCAGACTACAGGAACGGTTTGTACCTATTTGGAGCTTAGTCTTAGGGTTTTTATTTATTTTTTGAGGTGGCTTTTTTTTCATTAAGGGTTTTTTAAACTGATTGCCCTTTTAAGGGCAGTAAAAGAGCTGAATGCCCTTTTAAGAGTAATGCCCATACAAATACCCCTTTAGGGACAATGGGTAGCTTAGGTTTTTTTTGTACTTAGTTTTTTTATTTTGGTGGGTTAGATGGGTGGGGGGGGGGTTACTGTTAGGGGGTAATTGGTAATTTTTTTAAGTAAAAGAGCTGTTTAACTTAGGACAATGCCCTACAAAAGGACTGGTTTTTTTTTTGTTTTTTTTTCTTTTGTTTTTTTATATATTAGGAACTATTCATAGAAAATACAAAAACATGAAGTAATCAATAAATCACATGAAAATTTCACTGCATACAATTTCAACAATTTCATATAATAACTCTTATACTTTACGACATCACATATTATATATATGTTTTAAACCGTGATTAGAGAGAAGTATATTAGTATTCATTTCAGATTAATTTAGTATTACCAAATAAGACCATTATCTGATAAGTATCAAACTAAATACAACTTTCTCTTAACATCACATAAATTTAATTTAACTTTACTAAACAATGCTTACTATCCCTTCCTTAAGGTATAACTGAACTTCACGTAGCTTTTCCTTTCAGAGCCTAATTCGAACAAATATAGCCCTAAAACTTCTAATTACACCACAAACTTGAAGTGTAAGCCTCTTATATTCTAAGTGGAGCCAAGATTCTGTCTTTTACCTGAGGTCCTAAACTATCAATAAAGACCCCCCATTTTTTATTAAACTCAGTTATTCTTATATCCTTATCGTACAATACATCAAATAGTTCTATATTCAGTTGTTCTAACATACACCAGAGAAATTCCTTCATACTAGGACCTCTATTTAATAGCCACTTTTTCATTATGCATTTTCTCCCTAGCAGAATTATCATAGACAACAATTTAATGTTTTCTTGTTTAACTTGCTCATTACATATAAGTAAAATATTCAAAAAATTCAGGTTAATCTTATACTTTAAGATCCTAGAGGCCCAAAAACTGATCTTTGCCCAGAATTGACCAATTTTCGGACAATCCCAGATCAGATGTTTTAAGTTGGGATCATACATATTACATTTAACACAGTTTCTTTTACAGTTAAACCATCTTGAGGCCATTTTAGGTGTTATATAAAATCTATGTAGGACTTTAATTTGATATTCCCTAAGATATGAGTCACATGTAGTTGTCATAATTGTTTTCAAACATTTTTCCATTTGCAACACTTCCAAAGTTACAGAGGCCTCTCTTTGCCAACCCTCAATAATCCTCTCCCTTATAGTAAATACATTTGAATCTATTAATATCTTATATAGTCTTGAATAGGAATAAATTCCTCTTTTATAATTCTCCATCATAAAATATAAAGGGTGTTGGTCCCATATGGTCTCAGGGAATTTACTTATAATATCCTTTGTATAGTGTACTATTTGGTTATATGCAAAGTGATGTAAGTCAGATAGACCAAATTTACATTGGAGAGCCTTAAATGTATATATTGATCTATTCGATGGAACTAATAAATCTCCTATCTTATATATACCCTTCTTCTCCTATTACCTAAATATGGCAGAGTTCATACCTGGTCTAAAACTTGGGTTACCGTTTATGGGTAAATTTATTGATCCTCTGATTGGCAAATGCATGATCTTACTGATGTTGTACCATGCTCTCAAAATATCTTTGTGCATGATGTTATTTCTGATTGAAGCGTCAATATCTTTCAAGGCCGTATGTAATACATATGCCTTATTTATCCCTCTTGCTGCTATTTTTTCCAAAGAATTTTCAGAAAAGTGCTCAGTGCCCATCAACCAATCCATAGCTATCCTAGTCAGTGATGAAAGATTATATAGATAGACATCGGTACCCCCATTCCACCTTGTAACATAGGTTGCTTTAATTTGTCTAAGCTAATATGTGATTTTTTCCCTTTCCAAATAAACCTAATAAAAATCTTGTTTAATCTTTCAATATCCTTTCTAAGTATTAGAATTGGTAACATATTTAAGGAATATAACAACTTGGGTAAGATCATCATTTTGATTATGTGTACTCGTCCCATCAACGAAATGGGTAATGAATTCCATCTTTTAAGTGATTTTTCTATAGATACAAATATTTTCTCGTAATTTAAATTGTACCATTTTTCCGGATTTGAAGATATATTAATCCCTAGATAAGTTATAAATTTTAGTGCCTCTATAAATGGCAGCTCTCCTAAAGCCTCTATATCTCTTTTGTTCAACCATAGTACTACTGATTTTGTGTGGTTTACTTTAAAGCCCGAAAATTGACCAAAGTCAGAAATAACAGCAAGAATCTTATTTAAATGTATCTCAGGATTTTGAATAAATAGCAACATATCATTTGAGTATAGCGAGAGATGGTATTTTTTATCCTCTATTTCTATGCCTGTATACACATTTCTTAATTTAATTGCCAAAGGTTCCAATATTAAATTGAATACAAGAGGGGATAGAGGACATCCTTAATGGGTTCCTCTTCCCAGAATAAATCTAGCTGAAATCTCACCATTAATAGTTACTGATGCATTTGCTTTTGAGTAAACATTTTTAATAAAATTATTAAATAGGCCTTTTATATTATATTCTGTTAAGCATGATGTTAAATATGGCCATTCTACTCTGTCAAAAGCCTTTTCAGCATCTAAGGCTAACAGCAAAGTGTTTGGAATCGACTCACTACTTCTTTGTTGTTTCAAAAACCAAAAATAATTTATTATATGAAGAACCTTACGTATATTTTTACTGGATGATCTCGTCTAAATAAAACCAGATTGGTCTTTATGTATTTACTCTGGAAGGAGAACTTTTAATCTATTAGAGAATATTTTAGCTAATATCTTATAATCTTGATTGAGCAAAGATATTCGGCGGTATGAAGTAACACATTGTTGGTCTTTTCCGCTTTTGGGGATCACTATAATATTAGCCGCTGAAAACACTGTTGAGGGCTTTATATTATCACTGAGATAGTCATTAAATAAATTTGTCATTATATCTATTACAGATTCTTCATACTTTTATACCATTCTGCCGGAAGGCCATCTCGCCCAGGGGCTTTACCTAAGAACAACTTAGCTATTACCTCACTAAGTTCTTGTAATGTTATCTTAGAATTTAAAGAGTCTTGTTGTTCTTGTGTGATCTTTGGTATTTTAATCTCATCCATAAAAAGTTCACTCTTTCCTTCTTCTTTGCTACTCTCAGATGTATATAGCTTACAGTAATATTTCCTAAATTCCTCTACTATCTCAGAGTTTTTAGTGGATATTTTTTCTTTAGACTTTATAGATAAGATTTGTTTAACCGAATTTTGTACTTTTACTAGAGAAGCCAATAGCTTACCAGATCTATTTCCGAATCTGTATAGTTTCCCTTTTTCTTTCCTAATATCTCTTGTAGCCTGCTGATTTAAATGTACCTCCAATGCTTTTCTATCCTCCATATATTTTTTCCTCCAAAATTCAGATCTAACTTCTAAAAATTGGCTATATGAGTGTGCTGATCTTTCGCTTAATTCTTTATATTGTCTATTAATCTCTTTATTATGGTTTAATACATAAGAAGTTATTTCTCCCCTGATTACCGCCTTCCCTGCCTCCCAGATAGTTTCATTATTTTGACAACTCTCAAGATTATGGTTTAAGTATTTTCTCCATGTTTGCTTGATATGTTCTCTAAAATGATCCGATCCATATAAAAACTTTGGATATCTAAAACTAACTATTCCGGAATGTTTCCCACCTAAGGATAATTTTAAAACAATCACTGCATGATCAGAGAGGATAATTTCATTGATGTTTACTTCCTCTATGTGTGTTAATAAAGCCTTGGAAATAAAAAAGAAATCAATCCTAGAAATGGAAACTTGAGCCTTTGAGTAATACGTGAATTCTCTTTGTGTTGGATTTTTACATCTCCACGCTTCTATTAATCCTAGTGTCTCCGATAATAGATTCACCCTTTTATTTATCATATTTCCCTCTTTTAATTGATCCCTTTCTTTGACCCCCTGAAACATTCTTGCTTCTATCTAAAAAAAATTTGGAGAAAGATTAAAATCGCCACCAATTATTAAATTAGTGTCCACGTATTTAAGCAAAGTTTTCAACAATTTTTCCCAAAATGAATGGTTAGTCTCATTTGGACCATAAATGTTACATATCGTTGTTTGTACATTATTAATGACCAATGATACTATTATGCATCTACACAGAGGATCATAAGTTATCTTTTTAATCTCATATTCCAATGATTTACTGAATAAAATTGCCAAACCTCTACTTGCTTTCTTGTAAGATAAAAAAAGCAATTCTTTCACCCAGTCTCTTTTCAATGTCTCGTGCTCCTTGTCTAATAAGTGGGTTTCTTGTAAAAGGGCTAGATCTACTTTGCCTATTTTTTTAAATGATTAAGAATAGCTTTCCTTTTTATGGGGGAATTAATCCCACCCACATTCCATGATGATATATTTATCATTTTTACTTTACATAAGACTATCAACATTAAAGTCAAGAGAGGAGGGCAGGCACCGGGGAAAGAGAAGAAAAAAAAAAAAAGAAAAGAAGAAAAAAAAAAAAAAAAAAAGAAAGAAAAGAAAAAGTGTTGTGGATTCACTCTACTCTAAGTGTTTAAATTGTATGAAAATTATAAATTAGTGATTTAAAGATATATTTGATGTGTATAGAGTATAACCCTTCTAAATTATTTTCTCCTCTTCCTTTACTTATCTCTTCTTTTTACCTCTAAACAGTGCCCATTTTAATCAATTATTAATCTTCTAGGATCCTTGTTATTCACTTATGATAGTAGTGTTGTATAAGTGCCCTCAGTGTACCTAATAACCTAATAACTCCACTGTGTATTAATAGTGAGAAACAAAAAAAAAGAAAAAAAAAAGAAAAAAAAAAAAAGAAAAAAAAAGAAAAAGTGTTGTGGATTCACTCTACTCTAAGTGTTTAAATTGTATGAAAATTATAAATTAGTGATTTAAAGATATATTTCATGTGAATAGAGTATAACCCTTCTAAATTAGTTTCTCCTCTTCCTTTACTTATCTCTTCTTTTTACCTCTAAACAGTGCCCATTTAAAATCAATTATTAATCTTCTAGGATCCTTGTTCTTCACTTATGATAGTAGTGTTGTATAAGTGCCCTCAGTGTACCTAATAACTCCACTGTGTATTAATAGTGAGAAATAAAAAAATATATATATTTTTTCCTTTTCCTTCTCGTCTCTCCCTCTCCCTTTAACCAACTTCTTTCTATCTAAGTTTTATTTGTTCCCCCTTATGCCTCTCCCCCTCTCTTTGCTTTCTAAATTTTATCAGTTTCTAAAAACCTCATTATTTCTTCTCTGCTGCTCAAAATTTTTATTTCATCGTGGAGTAAGATCTTAATTTTTGCTGGGAAAATCACAAAGGCTTTAAATCCTTTATTATTCAGCTCATTACATAACGGAATTAAATCCCTTCTAGCTCTAGCAGTATCTGCTGCATAATCCTGATAGATAGAGATTCTTCTGTCTTGAAAAATGAATGAATTCATTTGTTTGTATGCATTAAATATCAATATTTTAGTGTTGAAGCTAGCTAATTCTACTAATACAGGTCTTGTAAAATCTTGGACATAATTATTTTTCTTTACCACATTTATTCTCTGGACTTTTTCTACCAAAAATGGCCCTTTTTCCTTAGGTATTCCTAATAGAGTAGGCAACTCTACTTCTACAAATTCTTTTAGCTCATGTGGCTTTATTGATTCAGAGATTCCTAGTAGTCTTAAGTTTTTCTGTCTCAAACGATTCTCTTTGAGACAGATTCTGCTTCTCTAATTCCATAATTCTTTCAATCAGACTTGTCTGGCCGTCTTCAATGTCAGAAATTCTCTGCTCTGATTCACTAAATCTAAATTGAAAATTATTAATCTCCAAAGATAATGTTTGTATATCTCTTTGTACTACTTTTTGTACCCCATCTATTTTAGGGATTAAAATTTCAGTAATTTGTGTAATCAAAGATGTTCCTTCTTTATCAGATAGAGTCTCCACTACTGCCATTGGTCTTTCTGTGAACCTATCTAATGATAGTATTGTTTGCTTATCTCCTTGTTTTTTGGGAGGCATATTGTTTTTTAAAAATCATTTTTCCATAAAACCCACACCCTGCTACTAAATCTCTTATCAACTTGCTTCAATATTATAAGAATCAATGAGTACTGGTCTAGGTCTTATTATGCTGTAATTAAACAATTAATTGTCTTGATATTAGTCCGGGCTAAGACCTCTACCAAGATTTTTACCAGGACAACAATGGTAACTATATTGAAGTTTAAAGGAGATTACAGATAATTCTCCCTTGGTTCTCACTATCTCTACTCGCAGCAGAATTATTTTCTTACTCTCTTTCATGTGTAATTAAATAGCTCCAGTACAGATATGCTACTAAAAAAAGTTTAGATGTATAAACAATATTTCTGTGTATGACAACTATCCTCACTTACAAATATGAGAGTCTCCTTCCCCCTATTTCCTCACTCTTATGCAAACAACCCCCAGTGGTCTATATGGCCATTAAAATTGAAGTATCAAAGATAGCAAACAGCTAATCTTATGATCAATTCTCCTGAGTTTTAGCAAACGTAAATAAGTAGTACTTAATTTAATATCAAATGACCACGATCTATAAAACTGCTATATTGAATAATTACTATATTGAGAGTGTGGAGGTTCTCACTCAATTAGCTCTTTTACTAGAACATACTTAAACCTGTTATCCTCTCTTATATAAAAGGCCCCTTTAAGGGCTATTGGTAGTTTAGTATTAGATTAGGGGTGTTTTTATTTTGGGGGGCGTTTTTATTTTTTTAGTGGTATTAGTTTAGTTTTAATTTTTTTATTTTGGATAGCTTTGTTTATTTTTTCTGTAATTTTACATTTTTTATTTATATATATATATATATATATACGTGTATTGGAGCCATTTGCAGTTAAGTAGATTAAAATCATATTTCTGCAATATTAAAATGTAATACAGTTTTATAGTGTGTATTTAATGTAAATATTTCACATTCCAATGTTCTGCACCTATGTATTTTTAAATAGATATTCCTATATAATATGCATCTGTATATATTTAGTGTAGATATATATTGTACTAAAACAGCCATCAGTTATATGTATCAATTTATATTTATAAATAAATAGAACATTGTATTCTATGTGAAGAACATTGGAGTGTGAAATATTCATATTTTCATGTTGGGTTAGTGTACATGAGAATATGCAGTCGGTTTTGAGCGATAGACAATGTTTTTTCACTTTTTTTCTCAACTGACTTCTATGGGGCAATATGTGAACTTGCATGCAATATTATAAGCTCGATTTTTTGCACTCATCAGGTTAGGGCATGAGCAAAAACAGTTTAAACGATCGCAACCCAAAGCTTACAAAAAGCTTACTTCTAGCGCAACTAACGCTTGAGCGGGAGCATTAATTAGCGTGTCACTTATAATCTGCCCCATAATTTTTGGTGACTAAAAGAATATCAAAAAAGAAACAAAAAATGCATAGCTCCTGACTTGAGAACCTATCGACCTGGTTTGGCAGTGAATAGGCAGCAGACACTACAGTCCACTGCCCTATGTGGTATTGCGCAAGCGCTTGCCTGGCAACTTCAAGAGTTTAAAACAGTGTATATTAATTTTAATATCCCCACTCTAGTTTCTATCTAAAATCTATTTATTTTTTTTCTGAAGTGATATATTTAATTCCACATTGAAGAATCGCAAGTTAATTCTGACCAATAGAACCAGAAGTGACATATGGTTATTACAATGCCTGTAATGATGCAATATTCAGACTCCGTAAGGATGCGCACCATTGAATGAGCTATTTAAAGTATTACAGTTACTTGTTTTATTAGTCCTGATACCGGCTCTGTTTCTAGAGTTGATAGAAATTTACTAATTGCCAGGATTTGGCAAGTGCATTTTTGCTGCTTAAAGGGACATTAAACACTTTAAGATGGTAATATAAAATGATCAAATGTATATTTAAAACAACTCTGCAATATATTTTCATTATTTATTTTGTCCTCTTTGCCTGTAATTCCATTCTGAAATCGTGATCTTTTCAGTTCTTGTTAGAAATGGAAGTGCAGAGCACTGTTAAATCCAGCACAACCATTGGCTGCACACTCTAATGACCTAATGTATAACTGTCCCTAATTGGCCACAGCAGAGAAGGTAACACAAGTTACAACATGGCAGCTCCCAGTGTTTTATAGACACTAAAACTTTACACTTATTTTGTCACTTTTTAAACAACTAATTAAACTTTAAAAAATACATCTGCATGTTAATCATAGACTAATCTTTTCTTTGAATGCATCATTCTATCTAGCATGTATTTAGTGTTTAATGCCCCTTTAAGCAATGGTTTATTTCTGTAGGGTAATGCGCTAAACAGCATATATATATATATATATATATATATACTTACTGTATATATATACTGTATATATATATACAGTATATATATATATATATATATATATATATATATATATATATATATATATATATATATATATATATATATTTAGGGAGCCTGGAGTTTTGGAATATACTGGTCTTTTCATGAAGAGGAGTTTTCAAATGCTTATGAGACAAAGATACCACTATTAAACAGATTCTTTACTATCAACAATTCAATGATAAGAACTTTTATGAACTTTGTGTTTTTATACTTTTTCTAAATTGTTAATTGAAATTTGTTTAAATGCATTCTATTTGATGTTATTTTATTAAGTTGTACACCTATATATTGTGTAAATCAGTGTTTCTCAACCGCGGTCCTGAAGTACCCCCAACAGTCCAGGATTTCATTATAGCTGAACTAGAGCACAGGTGAAATAATCAGCTGGAGGGTGAGAGTAGGTTGGTTACCATGGTTACTGATCAGCTGATTATTTCACCTGTGCTCTAGTTCAGCTATAATGAAAACCTGGACTGTTGGGGGTACTCGAGGACTATGGTCAAGAAACACAGGTGTAAATAAATCTGTATTGTTCTGGAACTTAAAGAGACAGTAAAGTCAAAATTAAACTTTCATGATTCAGATAGAGCATGTGATTTTAAACAACTTTCCAAATCATTCTGTTTTACAGGAGGTTAACTGTTGCAAATGTGTTTTCAGTGGAGCCGATCTCACCATTTGCTGGTTTGACACAGGGCAGGTACAAACAATTCAGTTAAATATTTGGCATTTATTATATATTTTATAGACACAGGCCAAATGTGACTGTGGGCTGCAGCAATCTTCTATTTTTAACTATTTTGCCTAAAGCTTGTGCAGTAATAACTGCAGTCTGCAAATGCTACGCTGCAGGCCCTGAGCAATGGCGGACAGTTAAACACTTTTTGTTCCTCAACTCTACTTAAGAGTAGAAAGTACTGCTAAAGACAGACTAGCGAGGATCTCCTGAGTAGCACTTGGGCCTAGTTTCCATTGAGGTGGTAAAGTTTGGAAGCTCTCCATAGACTTTTATGGAGATCTTACCACTAGTTTCCAAACTTTACCAGTTCAGTGGAAAGTAGGCATTGGTTGGTTAATACTGCAAATGTACTTCTTAATAAAAGAAGCAGTTTAGAAAATCATATCAAAAGTACAATTAAAAAAAAATCATAATCTCATTATACAAAGTTAAAATAATAATTTCATAATCTAAAACAAAATTCAGAATGGAAATAAAAAATGTATTTGAATTACAAAATTGACATTCTAAGAAATTTTTACATTAAAAATCATGCTTTGTATTTTTCAATGTGAAATAAAACTCAAAGAGGCCCATTTATCAAGCTCCGTATGGAGCTTGTGGGCCGTGTTTCTGGCGAGTTTGAAGACTCGGCAGAAACAGCAGTTATGAAGCAGCGGCATAAAGACCGCTGCTCCATAACCCTGTCCGCCTGCTCTGAGCAGGTGGACAGGAATCGCCACAATTCAACCTGATCGAGTACAATCGGGTTGATTGACACCTCCCTGCTGGCAGCCCATTGGCTGCGAGTCTGCAGGGGGCAGCGTTGCACCAGCTGCTCTTATGAGCTGCTGGTGCAATGCTGAATACGGAGAGCGTATTGCTCTCCGCATTCCGCGAGGTCTTGCGGACCTGATCTGCACTGTCGGATCAGGTCCTCAAGACCTTTAATAAATAGGCCTCGTTGTCTTAGTTAGTGGGTTGGACAAACTCATTACTTGGGTAAGTCTGAAATACTATTATGGGTCTTGTAATGTATTCCCTAAGCATTTTGCTCCTGCGCTTCTCTCTGATTTATTTCAACAAATTAATACTCATGAGTTTGTCTCAAAATATGCAATGTACTATTACACTGATAGTAAAAGTGCCATAAGCAAAACTAGACAGCTCAATTTCATCTGTGTTTGCTTCAAAAATATTTTATCAGTGAAAAATTCTTCCTGCCTCTTTCAACCTCCCCTGCTAAATTCTCTATTTAAGAGATCTTCATCACTTGATACAGGAGGGAGCTTGTGTGACCTCCAAGTTAAGCCCCCCTTTTTTAGAGAATATAGTAAATTCTACCTATGCAAGAAATTTCAATCCATGCTGGCAAATTTTAGAGGATTAGACCCATAGCTTAAAGCCATATTTTAAAGTAAGCACATATTAAAAATGAAAAAAAATTAAAGTAAGGGTTCATTAATAAATACAATTTCTTATCTCCAAATAACTTCACATTGACCCTTGTGTATTTATTATTTTGCTTGGTATTTTTAATACAATTTTTAATACAATTATTGCAAGTGTTTTCCTATATTTTTCTTTGCCTATCCTAAGTAATATTAAATTGACAATTATTGTTGCATTATGTCTTATTAGAAAATATTTGCTAATATCTGTAGAGAAAATGGTTTCCACAATTAATTTATTTTTTTCTGATGACATATGACTATAATTGTGTTATTATTTCACAAGTACTAATAAATTGCCTTTTTATTTGCAATTTATGACTGGAATTATCTTATCATAATTATACTTTTGGCTACATACAAAAAGAGCTAAGGAGGATATTATTTAGAATGCTGTTTTAAGAATATTCAGAGTGATAAAATAAATACAAATTATTTTTATTGTGTAGTGACTAAAATACCCTGCTATATTACTGCTAATAGTTTTATATCTAAGTATTGTATGTTACAAGTTCCTCCTGAAACAGATCAGGTAATTTTTTTAGATAAATGACTGAATAGCCAGTTCTGTTTTTGGAACATTGTCAGCTCAAGCTGAGCAACTTAATGTAGTTCTGCCAATAGTAGCAAGAAAACTAAATATACAGCATTTTACATTTTCAAATTTTCACCTTTGCATGGCACACATTTAAATGCCCTAAGCACGCTGACTGAGCACTTGTGATTGGCAGACAATTCTCTCTGCGATCAGTAAGACACAATGACTTGTGCGTATAAAAATCCAAAACGAATAAGGCTTGTGTTTGCTTAGACATGAACATGTTCCATTTAATTGTGTTTTCAAAGAGGAAAGATTGAACTACAGTAACAACTAAATCGTCAAAAATAAAAGAGAAAGGACGAGTTGCAGTTTGTGATTCAGACAATAGTGACAAGGAAAAAAGATCTATATGCAGCTAGTACTATTGAAAATCACATTAAACATGTGGTGCAGATTTCAGCAATAAAGTAAAGGTACACAAAGAAACGTGCCACATGCATAACTCTCAACTGTCTTAGATCCATGGCTTGGGGGGGTCTGCCTACATTCCAACTGCAGCTTCTCTAGCAAGTGCAAATGTCCCATTTGTATGCCACAGTTTTCCCAGGATATACCGTGGCTCCTACAGGATCCACTCACTACATTACATGGCCTACAACATTTCCATGGCTGGCCCACCATTAAATATTTGCTACTCCCACAAAACACTGCCCAAAAGTCCCCTCATGTCCTTCTCTAAGAAAAGCCTCTGAGTAGTATATGGAGGTAGCCATATGGACAGATGAGCATAGGAGATGATTTGCTTTTTACTTTAGATTAGCACCAGTAGCGGTCATGGACTGATTAGTTTGACTGATTAGTATGACTGATTAGTATGACTGATTTCAGTTTCTTTCACCTAATTAATAATAATGTAAATGACACTTGCAGTTAACTATTTCATATCATTTTGAGACATTTTATAAATACTTCAACTCCTTAAAGGGACAGTCTAGGCCAAAATAAACTTTCATGATTCAGATAGAGCATGTCATTTTAAACAATTTTCCAATTTACTTTTATCACCAATTTTGCTTTGTTCTCTTGGTATTCTTAGTTGAAAGCTTAACCTAGGAGGTTCATATGCTAATTTCTTAGACCTTGAAGCCCACCTCTTTCAGATTGCATTTTAACAGTTTTTCACCACTAGAGGGTGTTAGTTCACATATTTCATATAGATAACACTGTGCTCGTGCACGTGAAGTAATCTGTGAGCAGGCACTGATTGGCTAGACTGCAAGTCTGTCAAAAGAACTGAAAAAAGGGGCAGTTTGCAGAGGCTTAGATACAAGATAATCACAGAGGTTAAAAGTATATTATTATAACTGTGTTGGTTATGCAAAACTGGGAAATGGGTAATAAAGGGATTATCTATCTTTTAAAACAATAAAAATTCTGGTGTAGACTGTCCCTTTAACTTCAAATGATGACACATCTTTGTCATCCATACATGCTGTTATCTGGGGTGTGCTTTCAGCGCTAATCATGCCCTAGTGGACTTACTGGGGCACTACAAGATGGCCAAGTGGTTCAGCATTGCTGGGGAAATCCAGGGATGCCAGTGATGTCACCAAGCAAGAAATGCCAGGATGATGTACGCACCTAAAAAGTACAAGAAACACCTTTAATTAAGAACACCACATTACTGGGAGCTATCTGAACACACTGGTAAGCAAATAAAAAAATAATTATGTAGTCACCAATCAGCAGCTAGCTCTCTACCTTCATATACTTTTTAACAAAGGACACCAAGAGAACAAAGCAAATTAGATAATAGAAGTAAATTGAAAAGTTGTTTAAAAATGTATGTTCTATCTGAATCATGAAAGAAAAATGTTGGGTTTCAAGTCCCTTTAGGGAGCTGGATGTAGGTAGGTATTCAAACCTCCCAATCTCAGCCTCTTAAGCCCTAGAAACCCCAAAGAAATGTAATGACCTGGGGGCTAAATTATCAAGCTCCGATCGCTGCTCCATAACTTGTCCGCCTGCTTTAAAGTGGCAGACAGAAATGAACCCGATCGAATACGATCAGGTTGATTGACACCCCCTGCTAGCGGCCAATCTGCAGGGGGCGGTATTGCACCAGCAGTTCTGGTGAACTGCTTGTGCAATGACAAATACAGACAGCGTATGCTGTCAGCATTTATCGATGTGCAGCGGACATGATACCCTACATCGTATCATGTCCACCCGCACTTTGATAAATATGCCCCCGATCTTTAAAATTGTGTATGTTATGGAGGTTAAAGTGCCATAATTAAAAAAAAACATTATTATTATTATTATCATCAGCACAAACAGATTCAACAGTGCTAATACACTTATAAACCCTTATAATAGTTCATCAAAAAGGCCCCATGGACCCTTGTTTTAAAAACAAAAAGTCCCTCTTTGACATAAAGTTCCTATGTTTAATACTTTTAACAGTCAAATGATCACTGTGATGATATTAATCACCTGGCTTGAATAAATGTGCATTATTTGAGTAGAGGATCATGGGAGCCCCTGCGTGTAAAGTTATATAAATTAAACCAAAAACGAAAATTGATATTTGAATATCCCCTTTTGGCAGTGGAGGGCCCTCTAGTGGGCCTGTAGCAAAATTAAGGGATAGCTGACTTGAAGTCTGGAGTGTTCTAGAGTGTGTATGTTACAATGTTGGAAGTAGGGGGGCGGGTGTACCTCTTGCCTTTATAGGGTCCTGTTGCAGAGTATCCGTCCTCTTCCTGCTTCCAGACTTCAACGAGGATTTTCTTCTGTGCTGAGTTTGTCCAGTTGAGGCCTTTGGTAGTCATGAAGTGTGCCAGGCGTACTTATTTGCCTCCCAGGAGGTAAAGGGATACTGTGGTGGAGTCATCAGGAAGGAAGAGACCTGGAGGAGAAAAGGAATCGTCAGACCAGGACATTGTGGTACCCCCTACCCCCCAACTTAGAGTGGCCAGTAGACCCTTCATTTCTGCCAGGCAGACTGCTAGAAGGGAGTTGAATTTTCCCCTTAGGAACAGGGCTGGGGCCAGGGCCAGCTCTAGGGCCGCAGGTGTTAAGTCAGAGCCAGAACCGGAGAGTGGGGGTGTGGGAACTGCCCAGGTGTGTAACGCTAGGGCTCTAGGTGGCATGGAGTTTGTGGGAGAGCAGATCATTACCGGAGCAGCTTTGCTGCAACAGGTCCCGGCGCTTCCGCCGGCCGTTCTGGCTTCTGTCCTGGGCCTGGCACAATCCCTGGCTGCTGCAATGGGGCCGGGCGGTGCTTCTAAGGGCCAGGATGGTGCTGGGGGGTCTAGCGGAGGTGGCGGCAACCATTCTCTGGCAGGCTCGGGGCCTTCTTTGAGTACGGGGTGTGGCCACACACCCCCACATGACGTGCAACATGACTCCTCCCCCTCTGAAGGATCTTCTGTAGGGGAGGGCCACGGTCAGACGCATCAGAGGAGACGCCCTGCATCAAGGCCGTGGACGCCTACCAGAGGAACCCCTAGTAAGTTGGGGAGACTGCGGGGGGCGACCACGGTCGCAGGAGGCAGGGGGGAGGTTAGGGTGACCGGAGGGATCCGGGGGGTCCTAGGCAACAGGAGGCTGTGCAGGAGAGAGGAGTATCCAGGGGTAGAGGCGCAAATTATGCCATCAGCTCAACAGCAAGGGATGCTCAGATTCCGGGGCCTAGTCAACAGGGAAACATGCAGGGGCTTGTGCCGGAAAGGCGTAGTTCAAGGGGTGAAGGCGCAAATGACGCCAGCATATATGCAGCAGGGGATCCTTTCATAACAGGGCTTAATCAGCATGATAATAGCCGAGGGCTAGCAGACAGGAGCAGTATGAGGTGTGGAGGCGCAAATGATGCCAGTGATATGACAGTAAGGGATTCCCAGATACCGGGACCTAGTCAGGTTAGGGATCACTTGATGGGAGCTGGCAGGGGCCAGAGTGTAGGCCCAAGGGCAGCTTAGGGCATGGATGCTGAAGTGTCTGGGGGCTTAGGCCTCGCTGCAAATCCACCGCAAGGGCAAGTTGGGAGAGCAGATGTGAATCGTGAGGGTGATCAACTATCTGTGAGTGTGCAGCGAGAGATGAGAGAGTGCGTGAGCCAGGTGCTGGGTGTACAGGAAGACCTGATTTGCAGGGCTGTGGCGGCAGCGTTAGGTGTACAGGATAGGACAAGGGGAGGGGGAGGGGAAGGTGGTTCCCCTTCTGGGGCCCTCATCGCCACCCAGAGTACTCCCCAGTCTGTTTTGTCTTCACAGATTTCATCAGCTGGTGATCAGAGAATGCAGGCTGGGACAATCAGCCAGAGCACAGCAGATAAAGGCTTCATGGAGTCTTCTACATCAGCGTCCATGATCGTGCAGCCTCCAGCAGATGGGTCATCGCAGCAACTACCGCAGTCTGGTGAGTGCACCATCACTGACATCACACTTGCACACATGGGTTCTTCCTCTAGTGACTCAGGTTCTGATAGTGAGGCAGGGCTGGGGTTAGTTTGGTAAAGGGCAGCACGGGATGTTTAGGATGATAAAGAAGTTGGTAGCAGCGCAGGTGCTGGCGAAAGCGGGCACACAGGGTGTAGGTGAGGGCATTGCTCCATCGCAGGTGGAAGCGGCATCGGAGTTGTTGCCAGGTCAGGTGGCACCACGCAAGGTGGCAGTGCATGGGGATACCTACCCATGCTTTGTCCACTCGTTATATAGCCACCTGAAGGCCAAAGTCATTAAAAAAATACATGAAGGTAGATATGTAAATATCTACAAGCTTTCTCATGAAGCTTGCAGAGCTAAGGAGAGGCGGTGGAGGGGTCTGGCCCTAAGAAAGTTTGCGTCAGGAGACGTACGAGGAGTGGCAGACCAGTTTCAGGGTTTAGCGGCGTGTTACATTGATAGGTGGCCCACTCAAGGGCATAATCTCTTTAAATATCAGGACACTATTGAAGAAATTCATAAGCGGTTTAAAGAATGCGCTTGGCGGGATTACGATGTAGCATTCCACAAGAAAATGGTGGGAAACCCCATATTGCACTTCGGGACACAGGATATGCACCTGTGGTCGAAATTGGGGCGCGAAAGATCTACTTCGCCGCCAACGGTGGCTAGGTCTGGGGCTCCTCGTTCCTTTCTGTGGCAGAAAAAGCGGGGAAGAGAATGCTGGAAGTTCCAGGATAAACAGTGTGACAGAGGTGCGAATTTCTCCTTTTGGCACATCTGTAAATTTTGCAGCAGCCCACACCCAGGCTCGGAGTGCGCAAAAAGAAGAGACTCCGGTACAGCCCCCTAGAACCAAAGAGGGGGGCTGGGGTCAAAAGCTCCAACTCCACTTAGAGTGGAGGTGATGGCGCCATGGTTGTCGCTTTACCCTGACCGGGAGGCGGCGGATTTGCTGTTGTCAGGGTTGAGGGAGGGTTTCAGGATCCCTATTACTTCTCAGGTAGTGGGCGTTATGTCCCACCGTAACCTGAAATCAGTTTACAAATTCCCTCACATTGTAAAAGAAAAGTTGGCAAAGGAGCTGACAACCAAATCCGGCCGATCCCGGATTTGGTTGTCTCCCCGCTGGGAGTGGTCCCAAAAAAGGAGTGGGGTAAATTCAGGTTAATTCACCAATTGTCGTATCCCAGGGGTTCCTCGGTGAACGACGCGATTGACCTGGCCCTCAGCTCTGTGCATTACCAGTCCTTTGATGAGGCACTGGGGGTGGTGTGGGCAAAGGGCAGAGGGTCGCTCATGGCAAAACTGGACATAGAATCTGCACTCAGGTTGCCCCCACTTCATCCTTCTTCCTTTCGGCTGATGGGAATGAAGTTTGAAGGTGAGTTCTTTGTTGATAGGTGCCTGCCGATGGGGTGCTCTCTGTCGTGCGCCCTGTTTGAATGTTTCAGTTCTTTCCTGCACTGGGTGGTGCAGAGGGCATCTGGGGGAGGGGCCGTGGCCCACTATCTGGATGATTTTTTGCTGGTAGGGGGTTCTGGAACGGACGAATGTACCAGGGTAATGAAGGTGATGCAAGAGGTGATGGAGGAGTTTGGAGTGCCGCTCGTGGACGTCAAAACCAAGGGCCCATGCACTTGCCTCACATTTTTGGGCATAGAGATTGACACGGTGTCATCTCTCTGCAGGCTTCCAAGGGATAAAGTCGACCACCTCTTGGAGGCGGTTCAAGCAGCTGGTAGGGCTAACTGCATCTACATTAAGGAGCTGCAATCCCTGTTAGGTCTCCTTAACTTTGCGGGAAGGGCCACCCCAATGGGGAGAGTCTTCAATCGCAGACTGGAGGGCCAATTGAAAGGCCCTCGGGGTCAAAGGCAATGGTGTAAGGTTACGCCTGAGACGAAGGATGACTTAAGAGTATGGGAGCAGTTCATGGTTCACTTTAATGGGGTTTGCCTTTGGAGGGCTGGGCCTATCTCCAATCAGGCCCTGCATCTGTTCACGGATGCAGCAGGCAGCCTGGGTTACAGCGCCTTCTTGGACGGGGACAGGAGCGCATAGGCGTGGCCGGAAGATTGGATTTCTGCCGCCCTTACGTGCAATTTGGCATTGCTAGAGCTCTTCCCTATAGTAGTGGCGGTTGATCTCTGGGGGGATCGTCTGTCCAATCGTGCAGTGATTTTTTGGTCAGATAATATGAGCGTGGTGTACGCCATAAACAGATTGTTGGCTGCTTCACCGGTAGTGGTGACATACCTTAGACACTTGGGGTTACGCTGTTTGCAACTTAACGTTCGTTTCACATCGCGGCATGTGCCAGGGGTTAGGAATGTCATAGCTGATGCTCTCTCTAGATTTCAATGGGATCAGTTCAGGAGGGTGGCCCCAAGGGCAGCGGTGGAGGGTCTAACGTGCCCTCCCTTTCTTTGGCAGCTGGCGGGGGTTGGGAGACCATTCTCCCGCTGATCAGGACTTCACTGGCGCCTAAGACGTGGGCGACGTACCTGTCGCATTGGAGGGCATGGGAGCATTTCAGTGATCAGAAAGGCTTCTTACTTCAACAGGCGTCTCAGGTACACGTTGTTGAATGGCTGGCGTGCTTGAAACAAGAGGGTGTGTCCAGACTGTCGGCTATGAGTAGGCTAGCGGCTTTATCATTTTTCAATAAAGCATTTGGTTTTCCTAACTTTGGCAATGCATTTCTAGTATGGCAGATCTTGAAAGGGTGGGGCCGAATGGCCACACATACCACTGATAAGAGGGAACCTATCACCGCAGCTTGACTACGGCTGTTGGTGGTAAACTGGGGTCAGTATGCGTCTCGGCATATGAGGCCTGTTTGTTTAGGGCCGCTTTTGCGCTGGCTTTTGCTGGGGCCTTGAGAATAGGTGAGGTGGTATCCACCTCCAAAAAGGGAGACGTAGGGGGGATTAAGATGGAGCAAGTTAGGGCCTCAGATGAGGGCCTACTCCTGCTTATCCCGAGATCCAAAATGTATCAGGATGGGAAAAGGGCTTGGTTGCCCTTAACGCGGCATGAGTTCCCAGAATGCTGCCCGGTATTGAGTGTGGAGGATTACTGCCATGTGCGACCATCAGGAGCGCGTCAGTTTCTCATTCATGAGGATGGTAGCTCGCTTTCAACTTTTCAGTTCCGGAAAGTGTTAGCCAACGTAGCGGTTGCAACAGGTTTAGATCCGGCAAGGATAGCCCCACATTCATTCAGAATTGGGGCAGCGACGAGCGCAGTGGCAAGGGGGTCCTCAAGGGCGGACATTAAGAAGCTGGGGAGGTGGAAATCAGAGCGTTATAGGAGTTACATTCGCCCCTTGAATAGCTAGGACACAGGTAGGGGCACGAGCTGGGAGGCTTCTCTATCACCTTCCCTGCCGGGGGGGGAGAGGGAGGCCTAGTTAGCAAGAGGGCTGCACTTTATTTGTCCCTATCCATGTTGTTCTAGGTAAGATATCTACCCCAGTGCGTGTGTGGATTATTGGACATTTCTTTATCCACTGGGCGGCTATAAGGGTGCTTCATTTACCAGATGGGCAGCAGCTAGGATTGGCTTCATCCAGGGCTAACATTAGCTGGCTCGGTCGCAGGGGGCTACATTGGAATGAGCTACCTTCCCTGTTACAAGATGCACATAGGAGGTGGGGAAAGCCTCATGTGATTGTAGTACATTTGGGGGGTAATGACTTAGGATCTATCCCTGTGTTGGATTTAATCAAGATTATGATTGCGGACTTGAAATGGGTGTGTGCTTGGCTCCAGGGCGTGCGGATAGGTTGGTCAAACGTGGTTGCACAGCTGCGTTGGCATCACATCATCACTCAGAGGGCAGCATATAATGTCCGTAAGAAAGTAAACAGGGAGGTGGGAAGAGCGGTCCCGGCCTTAAGAGGTTTTGTCATTAGGCATGATGCTATTACGGCAGTCAAGAAGGCCCTCTACCGACCGGATGGGGTTCACTTGATGGATGTCGGGTTGGACATCTTTTTGGCTGACCTACGGAAAGCTGTCTCATCGGTTATATAAAAAAAAAAAAAAAGTTTTTTTAAGCTGTTAAGTTAGGGCCTGTGCTATGGTTGGTATCTGACTGTTGTGATGCACAGCAAGTTATCCAAAAAAAAAAATATATATATATATATAAAGTTTATTGTTGAAAGTTTTTATATCAGAGGTAAACTTAAGGGCTGTGTTGGTTAAGGGTGGTGGCAAGAGGAAGGGATTCTTCTCTCTTGTGGCGGTCGGGCAAGACACTGGGAGCGGGCACGGAGAGAGCAGAGTGACGGCCCGAACACAGGGAGAGGTGTCGCCCACTAAGTGCCAGCTTAGGGGTTCCTCTCCCTTTAAAGAGCTGCAGGCCAAAGAGCTCTCCATAATAAATCTCTCTCTCTGTGCCGATGAGCGTGTGCAACCCTGTGCCACGCTGCAGACATCGGAGGGGCCTTGACCGGCAATCAGTAGGGGTTAGGTTAGCGAGAAGATGCCGCCACCAGCTGGAAGGAACTTGCTACAAGTTCAGTTATAATTTGGAAAAGAGATGCCTAACATTGGACAACATTAGGCAAAATTAAATATGTTATTTAATAAATGCGCCCGTGACTGGTCTTTTCCCCCAATCAGTTGTGTTGTGTATTTCTTATAGGGTAGTCCAGAACGTAGGACATAATAGGAGGTTTATCCCTTATGGCAGTGAAGGGCCCTCTAGTGGGCCTGTAGCAAAATTAAGGGATAGCTGACTTGAAGTCTGGACTGTTCTAGAGTGTGTATGTTACAATGTTGCAAGTAGGGGGACGGGTGTACCTCTTGCCTTTATAGGGTCCTGTTGCAGAGTATCCGGCCTCTTCCTGCTTCCAGACTTCAACAAGGATTTTCCCCGCCCGCCCGTCCCTGGATGAAGGTATGTGGCGGCAAGAAGGTAACGATGTTTAGGTTATCCCCAGCAGGGGTAGGTTTAGTTGAACTAGCCCCATAAGCCCGGGGTTGTAAGATAGTCACCCACCCAGGACGTAATAGGAGGTTTATCCATTATACCTTTTTTTATTATAATTCATAAAAACACACCCTATTGTTTACAATCTTACGGCTAGATTTAGAGTTTTGTCGGTAACGACCCGCGTATCTAACGCTGGCTTTTTTCTGGCCGCACCTTTAAAATAACTCTGGTATTGAGAGTCCAAAAAAGGAGCGTATAGCATATTTAACGCAACTTCAACTCTCGATACCAGAGTTGCTTACGGATGCGGCCAGCCTCAAAAACGTGCTCGTGCATGATTCCCCCATAGGAAACAATGGGGCTGTTTGAGCTGAAAAAAAACCTAACACCTGCAAAAAAGCCGCGTTCAGCTCCTAACGCTGCCCCATTGTTTCCTATGGGGAAACACTTCCTACGTCTGCACCTAACACTCTAACATGTACCCCGAGTCTAAACACCCCTAACCTTACACTTATTAACCCCTATTCTGCCGCCCCCGCTATCGCTGCTGCTCCGTAAACTGCCGCCACTTACATTATCCCTATGTACCCCTAATCTGCTGCCCCTAACACCGCCGACCCCTATATTATATTTATTAACCCCTAATCTGTATCGGAACAGCCAATAGAATGCGAGCTCAATCTGACTGGCTGATTGGATCAGCCAATCGGATTGAACTTGATTCTAATTGGCTGATTCCATCAGCCAATCAGAATATTCCTACCTTAATTCTATAATAATAGAATCCTATCAGCCAATCGGAATTCGAGGGACGCCATCTTGGATGACGTCATTTAAAGGAACCGTCATTCGTCGTTCAGTCGTCGCCCAGGATGGATGTTCCGCGTCGGAGGTCTTCAGGATGCTGCCGCTCCGCTCCGGATGGATGATGATAGAAGATGCCGCTTGGATGAAGACTTCAATCGGATGGAAGACCTCTTCTGCCCCGCTTGGATGAAGACTTCTACCGGATGGAGGACCTCTTCTTGCTCCGCTTGGATGAAGAATTTGGCTCGGCTGGGTGAAGACGACTCAAGGTAGGGAGATCTTCAGGGGCTTAGTGTTAGGTTTATTTAAGGGGGGTTTGGGTTAGATTAGGGGTATGTGGGTGGTGGGTTGTAATGTTGGGGGGGGTATTGTATGTTTTTTTTACAGGCAAAAGAGCTGATCTTCTTCGGGCATGCCCCGCAAAGGGCCCTGTTCAGGGCTGGTAAGGTAAAAGAGCTTTGAACTTTAGTAATTTAGAATAGGGTAGGGCATTTTTTTATTTTGGGGGGCTTTGTTATTTTATTAGGGGGCTTAGAGTAGGTGTAATTAGTTTAAAATTGTTGTAATATATTTCTAATGTTTGTAAATATTTTTTTATTTTTTGTACTTTAGTTAGTTTATTTCATTGTATTTATTTGTAGGAATTGTATTTAATTTATTTATTGATAGTGTAGTGTTAGGTTTAATTGTAACTTAGGTTAGGATTTATTTTACAGGTAAATTTGTAATTATTTTAACTATTTTAGCTATTAAATAGTTCTTAACTATTTAATAGCTATTGTACCTGGTTAAAATAAATACAAAGTTACCTGTAAAATAAATATTAATCCTAAAATATCTATAATATCATTATAATTTATATTGTAGCTATATTAGGATTTATTTTACAGGTAAGTATTTAGCTTTAAATAGGAATAATTTATTTAATAAGAGTTAATTAATTTGTTAGATTAAAATTATATTTAACTTAGGGGGGTGTTAGTGTTAGGATTAGACTTAGCTTTAGGGGTTAATACATTTATTAGAATAGCGGTGAGCTCCAGTCGGCAGATTAGGGGTTAATAATTGAAGTTAGGCGTCGGCGATGTTAGGGAGGGCAGATTAGGGGTTAATACTATTTATTATAGGGTTAGTGAGGCGGATTAGGGGTTAATAACTTTATTATAGTAGCGGTGCGGTCCGCTCGGCAGATTAGGGGTTGATAAGTGTAGGTAGCTGGCTGCGACGTTGTGGGGGGCAGGTTAGGGGTTAATAAATATAATATAGGGGTCGGGGGTGTTAGGGGCAGCAGATTAGGGGTACATAAGTATAAAGTAGGTGGCGGTCAGCAGATTAGGGGTTAAAAAAAATTAATCGAGTGTCGGCGATGTGGGGGGGCCTCGGTTTAGGGGTACATAGGTAGTTTATAGGTGTTAGTGTACTTTAGAGCACAGTAGTTAAGAACTTTATAAACCGGCGTTAGCCCAGAAAGCTCTTAACTACTGACTTTTTTCTGCTGCTGGAGTTTTGTCGTTAGATTTCTAACGCTCACTTCAGACACGACTCTAAATACCGGAGTTAGAAAGATCCCATTGAAAAGATAGGATACGCAATTGACGTAAGGGGATCTGCGGTATGGAAAAGTCACGGCTGAAAAGTGAGCATTAGACCCTTTTTTGAATGACTCCAAATACCGGCGGTAGCCTAAAACCAGCGTTAGGAGCCTCTAACGCTGGTTTTCACAGCTACCGCCAAACTCCAAATCTAGGCCTAATTTATTAAAATTTGTATTTTTTTTAATTTTTTTTTATGAGGCTCTTATAATTGGAAACAGAAAGGTTTAGAGACCCACAAGCCCCGTTTGTTTCAAAGCCCAGCCCTCTTTAAAATAAAGCCCCTATATGTTTTAATAGCCAGGAGATCATTGCAATAGTGATCACCTGGCATGAATAAATATGAAATTATTTGTGCTAAACGGAGCCCCTAGGAAAATAAATGTCCTAATTTATATGAGGATTACCCCTTCTTCTTTTGACTATAGAGTTTACAAAATTATAAACAAGCACAGAGTTGTTTACACCCTTGTTTATTAAAATGTTAACAGAAATGTACATTTTTTTCACACAATTTGATTTTCACATGTCATGATATATACATTACGTTATGGTATAGTTTGAATTTGTTTGGTTCTGCCGGGGAAAAAACACATACCAGCTGACTTATCATAAAATATACAGTATAAGCCTGCTTGGCAAGCCACTCCCTGACCTGACATCAAGTCCTATTCTCTGTTTGTTTATTTTCATGCTTGTTGGAAGCCTGCTGTTGAATTGTATTACAGTTTTGACTTGTGCCTGGCAACTTGATAATGCCTCTGATCTTCCCTTCTGCTTTGTCCCCTACGTGGACAGATTTGTCACTGTTTCTGATTATCTAGTTCTGACCCGGCTATACCTGACAACTCTCTTAAGTACCGAACCCTATGTTCCAGGATGTACAAGTCTCATGTTCTAGAGTTAAGAGAACAATGGGAAAGATGCACCAAAGCAAACTTCCCGCAGGGGGCGCTTCCTCACTTGTGAACAAGCAATACAATAAACACCATACAAAAAATACATAAAACAAATCCACAAATAAATGAAGAAATATATATTAACACATAAAGTCCTTGAGATCCAATGTGGAGGCAGCACTCTGTCACAGGATGGTAAATCCCTAGTAAGCGATGATCTGGAGAAGAGAAAACATAGAGGCGCCAACATGGCCTAGTACCATCCAACCAGGAGATTAATCAGTAAGATAAATTAAGATACTCACAAAGGAAACCATTGGGTGCATTTCCTTTGTTAGTACCTTAATTTATCTTACTGTTTAATTCCCTGCTTGGATGGTACTAGCCCATATTGGCGCCTCTGTGTTTTCTCCACTCATGTTCTAGAGTTACCTATCAAAGCCCTGTGTTCCAGAGGTACCTCATCATAGTATAATAGTATTTTTAAATATAAATGGACATACAATTGCAGAATAAGATCAAAAACATTCAGTGTTGCAGGAATCTCAAGTCTCAAGTATGATATTCTATATTTAGCTTTAGATATCACACACATTCCTCCAAAGGTTAAAGATCTCTCCTCCAGATACACAAACCTGGCTTGCTGTTCCAAGCTTCTAATGGGGGTCCCATAGGTGGAGCAATTAGTGATGAGAAGAGTTGCAGTACCTTGGCTTTGGGTTCCCATGGTTATTTGGTTTTGTGAGGTGGTTACTATGTGTGGGGTGGCATGGGTGGGGTTTATAAAAATAGTTCCCAGGAGTAGGGAATGTCTCAAGGAATTAGTGCATAAGCATCACATGAGGCAGTTAGAGGCTATAGACCAGTCTCAATGGTAAACTAGAAATCATTAAAATGATTGCAAGGTAAATAAGCCTCTTCCTTAACCCCCCACTGCAATAAAGTTTAACCAAAACCTGACCGCTATTGTAATAAATCTCCAACCTGACCGCTATTGTAATAAGTCTCCAACCTGACCGCTATTGTCATAAGTCTCCAACCTGACCGCTATTGTAATAAGTCTCCAACCTGACCGCTATTGTAAAAAGTCTCCAACCTGACTGCTATTGTAATAAGTCTCCATTACTAGATAACGTTAACAGTGGTCCTGCTCCACCTTTAGTTAACCACAACCTTGAACCAGTCCCCCAAACACAGTTCATAATAATTGCAACATAGCCCCCAACCATAGTAATATCTTTAAAGGGATATTCCAGACAGAATTGGAAACCACATGGGTGCATTTCGGTATTGAACAGAAGCAATTTTGTAATATACATGTATTAGCAAAAATGCTTCTAATAAAAGCTATAGCTGTTTCAAAAGTGTATTTAAGTATGCACCGTGCACCAGCATTTTAAACACAGCATTTGATCAGAGAGCCTACGGTGTATGTACCATCTAGTAATGACTCAATTTGTTAATTGCTGACATGATACAAGCCCCAGTGACCTGAGCAGTTGCAATATTTAAAATGTGGGTGCAGTAACAATATTTAGCTATGCTTCACATGTACGTGCAGAGAAAAATGTTAAAGGGACACTAAACCCACATTTTTTTCTTTAATGATTCAGATAGAGCATGCAATGTTAAGCAACTTTCTAATTTACTCCTATTATATATTTTTTTTCTTCTTTCTCTTGCTATCTGTATTTAAAAAGGAGGAATGTAAAGTGTAAGAGCCGGCCCATTTTTGGTTGAGAACCTGGGTTATGCTTGCTTACTGGTTTGCTAACTGTATCCATCAATAAGCAAGCACTATTCATGGTGCTGAGCCTAAAATGGGCTGGTTCCTAAGCTTTAAATTCCTACTTTTTAAATAAAGATAGCAAGAGAACGAATAAAAATTGATAGTAGGAGTAAATTAGAAAGTTGCTTAAAATTGCATGCTCTAGCTGAATAAGTAAAGAAAAAAAGTGGGGTTAGTATCCCTTTAACGCTAAAACAGTGATAACTTTTAAAACTAGAAGCATTTTTGCTAATATATGTATATTTAAAAAAAATTTGGGTTCAGTGTCCCTTTAACTTATGCATATAGGAAGAAAAAACCCTCATAATTTAATATCCAATTGGGAATGGTTTAAACCTGGAAAGAGTGGCATTTTTTCTTTAATATTTTAAAAATTACATTTATGGAGATATGATTATGAGGTAGATTTATTCTTAGTTTGATAAGCTTTTTTCTAAACTTTGTTTTCTTTGCAGTCTATTTTTAGTATAGTTATTGTGTGGCTTTTGCACTGTGTCATATATAATTTTACATTGAGAGAATTTGACAGAGGTATATTAGTCCATCAGAAAACTTATTTTTTTTTTTCATCCAGCTTTTTCTCTTTTTTTTGGAAGGGGAATCTATTATATTTCAAAAGCCATGACCTGTTGAAAACCCACTGTGAAACCAATGTTAATGGAATATCATGGCTTTTCACATGGTTTATTTTCAAGGTTAAATTTTCTGCACATGCTCAGCTCACATATTAACCGCTAGATGCCATTAGGATGTTCCATGCCGTCCTAAAAGTGCTGGGCTTTAATTATTTTAGGATGGCATGGAAGTCTTATTTGTGCTGCCTCCTGCTTCTCGTCCATGAAAAAATTAGCACTGTATCGAGCTCCAGGGATCCAATTAGCACTAAGATTAATTGATTATGCATCACTGATACAATGTGGCAGCCAATGAGTGCAATCATTGGCTATCAGCACTGTCTCTGCATCCTTTCTTGCCTCACTGCAATCTGAGGTGAGAGTGGAAGACAAATCAGTGCTACAACATGTCCCATATTCTATATTGCTATAATAATAAACTCTTTCAGTGCTGATCAGAGTGTTAATTCTGTGATCACTCTGGTCAGTATAATAGTACTGTTCAGTACTTTTGGTGTGTGATTTTTTTTTTGCTACAATTTGATCCTTTTTGTCATTCTTATTAACCCCTTAAGTTTTTAAGATGTGTATATGGAATAATAAGTAGAGCGCTGGATATATGAGAGGATACCACACACCTTACAATTAAAAAAGATCCTTAGTTCTTTTCAAGTAAAAGTTAAATTATTAGGGGTGAGAGTAAGTTCGCTACAAGAAGCTAAAGGTATCCGTTAAAAAATTTAAAAGTGTATACTATCCCTTTAAATCTAAGGGTTGGTTATAGCAAATCATTCAAATATATGTAACAAAATAACACTAAAGGTCCTATGGAAAAAACATAATGTCTTTACAAGTGAATAAAATGTATCTGAACGGTTTCTGAAAAACAATAATATTTGAAATAACAGTGAAGGTTATAAGTGCCAAAAAATTTCTACGTGTCAAAAATGGTTTGTGTATCAAAAAGAAGTAAATTAAATTGTATATCTATCTAATAGTATAAGTGTCATCCATCCACTGATATAATTTATAAAGTGAATATTTAGATATGTGCTTAATGTGGTGTGACCAAAGAGAATTAGTGTATCATAAACCAATAATAAAATCTAGAACGTACTAACGAACATTACCAATGTGAGTCTCAGAATATAATTATAATGAATTTTATTCACCAAAAATAAATACCCAATGGTAGGGTTAATACATGCGAGTACTGGGGACGTCTCCCCAAATAGGGTCTAATAAACTAAAACAGATATATTCTGACAGAATGCATATATATAAAAAACAGTTATGATAAAATCATAAGTTAAAACAAATTATGCGATCCACATCAGCCTAAAGTTTTAAAGACCAATGGAGCTTTCTTTTTAGTAGACGTAATGTCAAAAAAGCAGTCTTAAATGACAAGTGTATAGTTCCAAGGACCAAACAGTTCGGAGATATCCATATCTGATACCGTGGGTAATAATTTAAGAAAGGTTCTTTGCCTAAGTGACACTGGCAGTTTTTACTCAGACTTTTGTTGATGTGACACAAATATTTTTACATTGTCTTCTTAGTGTATCAAATGAAGCCATTACCGATCACTCGCCTCCAGTCTCATCCAGTATGCCGCATGTATCTTGGCGTCTGACGTCACCAGTGGGGTTTCCGAGTGTTAGTGATTATTTGTTGGCTTAGGAAGGTGTTTCACCAGATTGTATTATATCCATATAATAGACCTATTCCTTCAGGCACATCTGTGATTTCCTGCACTTAGTGCTTATGCACACAGGAGAATGGTTAATCTGAGCAGAATGATGAAAGTCTGAGAAAAATAACCCGGGTTATCACATTCAAAAATCGAGTTATTCCAATAATCAGCAAATGGAGCTATCACAGTTTATATGATATTGAATAAAAGCACAGTCACATAGATCAACGCGTTTCGCCCTCAAAAGATCTTTATCAAGATGCAGGTGACTGACAAGTTGTGTTCTTTTAAAGGTGTCAGAGGATCCTGGTTGATTCTTTCTTAATTAGTATTAGTAAAGGTGGAATTGCAGGTAACTTCTACACATCTCAGACATTTTGTTCCTTATACAAGCCAGAAAAATATTTAAGATGGAAATTTCCTTCTGTCAATCAGATGATATATATTTTTCATTCTGTTATTTCTTTACAGTACCTTATATTTGCTCCGCTCCTATCGGTTGGTCTTTTCTCATACAGTTTAATAATAAATATACAATATAAGTGTTAACAAACATTATTTCATCTAACTATAAATCAGATATTTATATGAAATTTGTCTATTTACAAAATTTACATGAATAGAAACATTATCCTATGAATATATTTCCATGGGCAAATTTCACCCTGGAATTAGATAATTTTAAATATTAATGTGTTCCTAGAGGTGATTAATTAAATTAATCAAATTATTAATAAAGGAAGCTGAACTAATCTACAAGTATAACACATTATACCCAAAAGGTTTGAATTCAGAACTGGACCTCTCACCATTTCTCTTTGAATAAAGCAAGAATTAATGGTTCACATATTCATCAATTACATCTGGTATGACACTATTTACTTAGAAGAAAGTATGAATGAATAGTTCATATATACCCCAACCACATTTGGTATGATAAATAAATGCTGTAGACATTGGACTTAATTCACATTGATAGATAGGATCCTCAATTACATTTGACATCCTTTGCCCTCAAGGAACACATTAATATTTAAAATTATCTAATTCCAGGGTGAAATTTGCCCATGGAAATATATTCATAGGTTAATGTTTCTATTCATGTTAATTTTGTAAATAGACAAATTTCATATAAATGTCTGATTTATAGTTAGATGAAATAATGTTTGTTAACACTTATATTGTATATTTATTATTAAACTGTATGAGAAAAGACCAACCGATAGGAGCGGAACAAATATATGGTACTGTAAAGAAATAACAGAATGAAAAAATATATATCATCTAAATGACAGAAGGAAATTTCCATCTTAAATATTTTTCTGGCTTGTATAAGGAATGAAATGTCTGACATCTGTAGAAGTTACCTGCAATTCCACCTTTACTAATACTAATTAAGAAAGAACCAACCAGGATCCTCTGACACCTTTAAAAGAACACACCTTGCCAGTCACCTGCATCTTGATAAAGCTCTTTTGAGAGCAAAACGCGTTGATCTATGTGACTGTGCTTTTATTCAATATCATATAAACTGTGATAGCTCCATTTGCTGATTATTGGAATAACTCTATTTTTGAATGTGATAACCTGGGTTATTTTTCTCAAACTTTTCATCATTCTGCTCAGATTAACCATTCTCCTGCATGCATAAGTACTAAGTGCAGGGAATCACAGATGTGCCTGAAGGAATAGGTCTATTATATGGATATAATGCGATCTGGTGAAACACCTTCCTGAGCCAACAAACAATCACTAACACTCGGAAACTCCACTGGTGACATCAGATAACAAGATACATGCGGCGTACTGGATGAGACTGGAGGTGAGTGGTCGGTAATGGCTTCATTTGATACACTAAGAAGACAAGGTAAAAATATCTTTGTCACATGAACAAAAGTCTGAGTAAAAACTGCCAGTGCCACTTAGGCAAAGAACCTTTCTTAAATTATTACCCACGGTATAGGATACGGATATCTCCAAACTGTGTGGTCCTTGGAACTATACACTTGTCATTTAAGACTGCTCTTTTAACATTACGTCTGCTAAAAAGAAAGCTCTGTTGGTCTTTAAAACTAGACCTCACATTCTATTGGCTGATCCAATCAGCCAATCGGATTGAACTTCAATCCGATTGGCTGAATAAATCAACCAATCTGATTTTTCCTACCTTAATTCCGATTGGCTGATAGAATCCTATCAGCCAATCGGAATTCGAGGGACGCCATCTTGGATGACGTCATTTACAGGAACCTTCATTCTTCGTTAGGACTTCGATTGAAGAGGATGGCTCCGCGTTGGCTGGATAGAAGATGGCTCCGCTCCACTCCGGAAAGATGAAGATAGAAGATGCCGCCTGGATGAAGATGTCTGCCGGTCCGGATGTCTTCTTCTGCCCCATCGGTGCCCGGCTGGGTGAATACGGCTCAAGGTAGGGTGATCTTCAATGGGGTAGTATTTGTTTTTTTAAGGGGAGATCGGGTGGGTTTTAGAGTAGGGGTGTGTGGGTGGTGGGTTGTAATGTTGGGTGAGGGTATTGTATTTCTTTTTTTTACAGATAAAAGAGCTGATTACTTTGGGGCAATGCCCCGCAAAAAGCCCTTTAAGGGCTTGTAAAAGAGCTGATTACTTTGTAATTTAGGTTAGGATAGGGAATTTTATTATTTTGGGCGCTTTTTTATTTTATTAGGGGGCTTAGATTAGGTGTAATTAGATTAAACTTCTTGTAATATTTTTTTATTTTTTGTAATTTAGTGTTTGTTTGTTTTTGTAATATAGTTTAGTTTATTTAATTGTATTTTATTTTAGATAATTGTAGGTAATTTATTTAATTAATTTATTGATAGTGTAGTGTTAGGTGTATTTGTAACTTAGGTTAGGATTTATTTTACGGGTAATTTTGCAATTATTTTAACTAGGTAGCTATTAAATAGTAATTAACTATTTAATAGCTATTGTACCTAGTTAAAATAAATACAAAGTTGCCTGTGAAATAAATATAAATCCTAAAATAGCTACAATGTAACTATTAGTTATATTGTAGCTATATTAGGGTTAATTTTATAGGTAAGTATTTAGTTTTAAATAGGATTAATTTATTTAATTATAGTAATTTTATTTAGATTTATTTAAATTATATTTAACTTAGGGGGGGTGTTAGGGTTAGGTTTAGACTTAGGTTTAGGGTTTAATAACTTTATTATAGTAGCGTTGATGTCCGGTAGGCAGATTAGGGGTTAATAAGTTTAGTTAGGTGGCGGCGACATTGGGGGGCAGATTAGGGGTTAATAAATATAATGTAGGTGTCGGCGATGTTAGGGGTAGCAGATTAGGGGTTCATAGGTACAATGTAGGTGGCGGCGATGTCCGGTCAGAAGATTAGGGGTTAAATAATTTTATTATAGTGTTTGCGATGTGGGGGGGGGGCTCGGTTTAGGGCTAATAGGTAGTTTATGGGTGTTAGTGTACTTTGTAGCACTTTAGTTAAGAGCTTTATGTTCTGGCATTAGCCCATAAAACTCTTAACTACTGACTTTTAAATGCGGCAGGAGTCTTGGAGGTAGAGGCTGTACCGCTCACTTCTTCCAAGACTTGTAATACCGGCGTTAGGCAAATCCCATTAAAAAGATAGGATACGCAATTGACGTAAGGGGATTTGCGGTATGGAAAAGTCGCAGAAGAAAAGTGAGCGGTAGACCCTTTCCTGTCTGTCTGATACAAGCGGGCGTTAAAAAGCAGCGTTAGGATCACTTAATGCTGCTTTTTAAAGCTAACGCAGAACTCGTAATCTAGCCGATTATGTTTTTACCATAGGACCTTTAGTGTTATTTTGTTACATATATTTGAATGATTTGCTATAACCAACCCTTAGATTTAAAGGGATAGTATACACTTTTAAAAAAAATTAACGCATACCTTTAGCTTCTTTTAACGCACTTACTCTCACCCCTAATAATTTAACCCTTAAGTTTTTAACCATTTCCTGCTTTTTCTGATCACCACTGTTTGTCTGTGATTAATTTGATCAGAGCATTCTGTCTGATCAAACTTTTTTTTCTCCCACTAAAATAAATAAATAACTCTTTCAGTATTGTTTAGAAGTGAGAAAAAATGGGGTAAAAATGGAACTAGTAGGTGGCTTGAGGGTTTTAGTATTAGTTAGGAGCATCATGACATCATACTATACCACAGAAGAGGCTTATGCCATTCTCATGCGGGATTTATAGAGTGACACCTTTGCTTTATCTGATGATCATAATTGACTCTTCTAGGGATGTTGCTCCCAGCCTACCATCATCTAAAAGGAGGCGTCCAACAGTTTCAGATGAAAATTGGGTACCCCTAAACTTAACTGCTCCTGAAATACCCCAATTTTACAGAAACTCCTGGCATCAGAACCAGCACTTCAGTTTGTTAACCAATAAATTATTTTAACCTGTTTCTCACTGACAACATGTTTGAGAATATATTTCTATTCCCGTCAGTATCTGTCAGCAAATCCATATTCTTGCCATGTTAAAAAAACACCTGGCACCCACTGACCTAACTAAAATGAAAATGTTTAGAGCACTGACCTTGGATATATAGATATAGTGAATAACCCCAGTATGTATTCCTACTGGCGCCAGCACCCCATCTTGGCTATACCTTATAGGGATTATGAAGAGGGATAAATATGAACAGCTACTGTGGTTTCTGCATTTTAATGATAATGCCCAGTGCCCCCCTATAAATGACCCCTTGCAAGACTGGCTATACAAGATATGGTCCCTGATCTAACGTCTATCTGAAATATTTTCATAAAATAACACCCCTGTCCGAAACATCTGTATAGATTAATCCCTCATGAAATTTAAGGGAAGATTACTTTTTAAACAATATATCCCATCTAAGAAGACACACTATGGCATAGAATGTTATAAATTGTGCAAATGCACTACAGGTTATACTTGGGCAATTCACATTTATAAAGGCAAAGATAGCCATCTTGATCCACGTAATTGCCCAGATTCTATTGGCATAAATGTAAAAATTGTGTGGAATCTCCTCCTACCCTTGCTGAACGAAGGTTACCATATGTGGATGGACAGCTACTATACCAGCATAGATTTGTTTAAAGTTTAAATGAAACCCTAGCCTGTGGCACAATACAGAAAATTCACATAGGTTTCCCACAGAATCTGAAAAAAAATCTGCAAAAAGAAAAAAAAAAAAAAAAAAAGTAAGTGCAAAACATCAGCTGTAATCCACGATGAAGTGCTGGCCCTTGGGTACACTGAAAAAAAAATATGTGCACATGCTGTCCAGAATGCGTGATGAAACTACTGTAAAGAAAAGGATGCAAAAATCCAAAAACCAAAGTACATTATTCAGTACAGCAAATATATGGTGGGGAGTAGATTTAGCTGATCAGTACATTCAACCACAATTGGTTCCATGCAAGACCAACGCCTGGTAGAAAAACATTCAAAGGGACAGTATAGACCCAATACGGGTTCAACATCTATATGGTTGTAAGAAGTACATTAAATCTTTAAATATATGTGGCTAGATTACGAGTTGTGCATTAGCCTTAAAAAGCATCGTTGACCGGTCCTAACTCTGCTTTTTAACGCCCGCTGGTATTACAAGCCTTGCAGGTACAGATGTACCGCTCACTTTTTTGGCCAGACTCGGAAATACCGCAAATCCACTTACGTCAATTGTGTATCCTATATTTTCAATGGGACTTGCATAGCGCCGGTATTACGAGTCTGACAGAAAGTGAGTGGTAGACCCTCTCCTGTGAAGACTTGTACCGCATTTAAAAGTCAGTAGTTAAGAGTTTTACACTACAACGCCATAGCATAAAACTCTTAACTAAAGTGCTAAAAAGTACACTAACACCCATAAACTACCTATTAACCCCTAAACCGAGGCCCTCCCACATTGCAAACACTAAAATAAATATTTTAACCCCTAATCCCGAACCGGATATCGCCGCCACTATAATAAATATATTAACCCCTAAACCGCCGCACTCCCGCACCGCAAACACTATTTAAATATTATTAACCCCTAATCTGCCGGCCCTAACATCACCGCCACTTACCTACATTTATTAACCCCTAATCTGCCGCTTCCAACATCGCCGCCACTATAATAAAGTTATTAACCCCTAAACCTAAGTCTAACCCTAACCGCCCTCTAACTTAAATATAATTTAAATAAATCTAAATATTTAAATTAAGTTGCCTGTAAAATAAAAATAAACCCTAAGCTAGCTACAATGTAACTATTAGTTATATTGTAGCTATCTTAGGGTTTATTTTATAGGTAAGTATTTAGTTTTAAATAGAAATTATTTAGTTAATTGTAGTAATTTTATTTAGATTTATTTAAATTATATTTAAGTTAGGGGGTGTTAGAGTTAGGGTTAGACTTAGGTTTAGGGGTTAATAACTTTATTATAGTTGTGGCGATGTTGGGGGCGGCAGATTAGAGGTTAATAAATGTAGTTAGGTTTAGTCGACATTGGGGGTGGCAGATTAGGGGTTAATAAATATAATGTAGGTTTCGGCGATGTTGGGGGCAGCAGATTAGGGGTTCATAAGTATAATGTAGGTGGCAGCGTTGTCCGGAGCGGCAGATTAGGGGTTAATAATATAATGTAGGTGTCGGCAATTTGGGGGCGGCAGATTAGGGGTTAATAAGTGTAAGATTAGGGGTTTTTAGACTCGGGGTTCATGTTAGGGTGTTAGGTGTAGACATAAATGTATTTTCCCCATAGGAATCAATGGGGCTGCGTTAGGAGCTTTACGCTGCTTTTTTGCAGATGTTAGGTTTTTTTTCAGCCGGTTCTCCCCCATTGATTCCTATGGGGAAATCGTGCACAAGCACCTTTTACCAGCTCACTGCTAACGTAAGCAGCGCTGGTATTGAGGTGAGATGTGGAGCTAAATTTTGCTCTACGCTCACTTTTTTGCGGTTAACGCCGGGTTTGTAAAAACCCATAATACCAGCGCTGTCTGTAAGTGAGCGGTGAGCATAAACTGCTCGTTAGCACCGCATAGCTTCTAACGCAAAACTCGTAATCTAGGCCATGGTAAATTAAACTTTTAAATACAGGTGGCCCTCGTTTTACAACGGTTCAATTTACACCGTTTCAGAATAACAACCTTTTTTCCAGTCATGTGACTGCTATTGAAAAGCATTGAGAAGCAGTGCATTTATTAAAATAGCCAGTAGGTGGAGCTGTCCGCTTGTGTTGCAGCAAAGCCAAGCAAGCTGAAATTAATCAGTTTAACCAGGCATGAGCTATCAAGTAGATTTAATAGGAATAAGATATTCCTGTCTATAAATCAGTCCAGATTGGAATGCATAGAAAGAACTGTTTGCAGAAAAATGCAAGTGAAGTCTGTGGTGTGTGATTATTTTATTAGGTTTATAATGCTGTTTAGCAAATGTTTTTGTTCATTTAACTTAGTTTAATTATATATTCTGTGTTGTGTGATTATTTTATTAGGTTTATAATGCTGTTTAGCATTTAAAGTCTTCATTTCAAAGCTTTAAAAATAACGTATTAGGTGTTACTTATGACAATTTTGAGAGGGGCCTGGAACCTATCTCCCTCACTTCCCATTGACTTACATTATAAAATGGGTTTCAATTTACAACGGTTTCGGTTTACAACCATTCCTTCTGGAACCTAACCCCAGCGTAAACTGAGGGCTACCTGTACTTAAAACATATCCCCATACGTGAAGAACATTGAAATGTGAAATATTTACGTTAAATAAATAGTTTTCACGTTATTAAATATAAATATTACTATATGTGTAATTCATGTCTATATATGTATACATAAGTATTTCTGTGTTTATATGTGTATATGTCTGTAAATACACGTTGATTGGAGTAGCCATGTTAGTCCAGAGATTTAGATATCAATATAACAAGAGTATTGCATTGAGCAATGATACTTTTTTATTGGACTAACTATACATTTATAAGATGACAAGCTTTCGGAAGAGTGTCTTACTTTTTCAAGTCTGAAGCAATACTGAGATGGAATTTACAGATTATATATATCTTAAAACACAGGCTAAAAAGACAAAGTGTTACAGAGGTCTGAATGCAGGGGGAGGAGGGGGTGTCGTAAAAATCATGATGGGGGCTTAGGAGACAGGCTGATAGGGCGCCATGTACTAAGGCGTCAATTTTTTCGCACAGACCGTATCGAAATAACCCGCCGGCATTCGCACCATGCGGATAGCACTTCGTTGCATGAATGTACTAAAAACCAAGCCGTAAAATTTTGCGTCTATTGTGTGTCGAAGACAATCGGATTATTGATAACTTTGAAGCTTCGTTCGGCGCGAAAGAGCAAAGTTAAGAAGCAGTCTGCGACCTGATTGGTTTAGTTCTTTACCCATGTGACGATCTAGGTGTCATAATCGTCAGACAAGTTAGGTGCCTCGAAAAAGCAGACTGGCTGATGCCAATTATAACGCTAGACACAGCTTGGAATGAACCGGTGGCAAAAAAGTGTAAGGCTGCCAACAGTTTTAATAGTCCGGGTATGACTTGTGAACGCGCTGTCATAGGTTCCAGGTATTCTGCTATTTCATAGTAAAGTTCCATAATAGCTTCTCTGTCCAAACGGAATCTCTGGATAATCTCTCGATCAGAAATGCTTTCCAAACCCATACGGGGAAGGAAAACTCTAGGGACTCTGATTCTTCTACCTCTCCTTCTTTGCAAGTTGTCAACCGGTGCCTGTATAGCCCTTCTTCCTCATAATTGAATTAATCGGAAAAGAAACATGTGTAAAAGTGTCTCCATCTTCATTCAGTGATCCAAAAACCAATAATGCTACAATAGTAGTCTACTCCTTTCACTTAAGTACTTCTACCTGGCGTCAGGTTGATACGCCCTATAGTTTTCTATTGTATTCGCTACCTAAATGGTCGCGAACCAAATCACGCGAAGTTACAGTGAAAGTTGGAGCGGACGGATTAGTTGTAACATTCATAATTTCCGATTACAGTGAATTTACGTGCGATCGAACATGTAGTAAGTGGAAAAAGGCTTTGAAACGATCAGTTGCGTAAAATTACGATTGCTGATGAAAATAGTGGTTTTTCGACCAGATCGCAGATTGGTACATACGAGAAGCAGATCGTGAGCGAATTTTGACGTGGAAATACAGACGGACGGTCACTTCGAAGCTTAGTACATGGCGCCCATAGTGTCAGTAACAGGCAGGGGAAATATATGGTTATACACAAAGCATATACTGACATAAAGTTATATATCAACATAGAATCAATATGAATAAAGATGGGAAATTAGGTATACAGGGGAATATAAGATAATCAAAAAAGGAAAGAAAGAAAAAAAGAGAAATAATAATGACAAAAGTGTGGACATATACAATGTAATTGACTACAGTATATGAAAGTAAATTACAAAAAAATCCACATTTAGTCCAGAATTTAGCAAGTTGAAGTGCATTATCATTTTCATTTCAAAGGTTTTTCTTTCCATGGTGTTTTTGAAGTTGCCTCTGAGAATCTTGATTTTGAGGTTTTGGATGGAGTGGTCAGGTTGGGTGAAATGGTGAACAACAGGGGTACAGTATTTTGTTTTACAGTGGTTTTTGATTGAGTGTCTGTGTAAGTTCATCCGAAGGTGCAGTTTTTGGCTTGTTTCTCCAATATAACATCCCACTTCACATGCAGTGCAATGTATCATGTATACCACATTTGCAGATATACATGAATATGCCTCTTTAACGTTATAGGATTTACTCTTGTGATTAGCTGTGCTGCTTTCACAAATGTGTTGACATAGTTTGCAAAAAACTTTGTTGCAGCGCTTGGTTCCATTCGGGGTGTTATATTTATCAAGGGGTAGCTTTTTGTGGACCAGTTTCTGTTTTAGGTTGGGTAATTGTCTGAGTGCCACGATAGGAGGTTTTGAAAATATTTTTTTGAGTGTGGGATCCTCTAAGAGTAGTGGCTGTAAGTCTTTTATGATTTTTCGTATTCCTTCTACAGCAGGGTTATATTTGACAACTAGTGGAATACGCAATAAGTTTTACTTCTCCCTGTATTGTAGCAAGTGTTCACGTGGGGTATTAAGGGCAGAGTTAATTTGTTTGTTTATAACCCTTGTTTTGTAACTTTTTCTCTGAATGATTGGGACAGTGTGATGAGGTGTTTGTCATGGTCCTTGGTGTCTGCAAATTCTGTGATATCTGGTGGCCTGACTCTAGATTATGGATTTTTTAATGTGATTGGGGTGGGAGCTGGAGCTGTGGAGGTAGCTGCATCTATCTGTTGGTTTCCTGTATACAGATGAGTGCAATTTGCCATTTGTGATGGATATTGTTGTATCCAGGAAGCTGACACAGTTGCTAGAAAAGTCAATTTTTAAGCTTGATTGATGCATGAATAGATTAAATGATTTAGGAAAATGTTCTAGGTTTATTTCTCCTTCTGTCCATATGATGAAAATATCATCTATGTAGCGAAAGTATTTGAAGGGTTTGTGAGGGTGAGTAGCTAGGAATCTCTGTTCTAAATCAGCCATGAAGATGTTTGCATACTGTGGTGCCATTTTGGTGCCCATGGCTGTTCCCATGTTTTGTAAATAGATGGAGTTATTGAAGATGAAATAATTGTGGGTGAGTATAAATTCTGTAAGTTTACTGACTGTAGAAGCACTATATGTCTGGTTAGAACTGTCTGAGGAAAAAAAGTTTATGCAGGAATCAATACCATCTTGATGTGGAATATTGCTGTACAGGGATTCCACATCCATTGTCATACATATAGTATCCTCTGGCAATTCTGTTATCTGGCTGATTTTGTTAAGAAAATCAGTGGTGTCTTTTATAAAGCTAGTGGTGTTAATAACTAAGGGTTTAAGAATATTCTCCACTAGGCCCGATATTTGCTCAGTCAGAGTGTCCATGCCAGCTATAATTGGTCTCCCTGTGTTCCCTGGTTTGTGGATATTTAGGGTTAGAGGGCCCCAGTTTGTCCAGTTTATGTTGTGTATGTTTTTAGGGAATGTTTTTATTAGTTTTCTATGTTGCAAAGTATATTCCTGGGTGGTGTCCTTTTCCAGTTTATTGTAATAAGTTTGATCTGATAATTGTCTATTTCCCTCTGTGGTGTAGTTCTGTGTATTTATGATCACCACTGCTCCTCCCTTGTCTGCAGGCTTAATGGTAATATTTTAATTGTTTTTATAGCGTTTTTTTCTAAATGTGAGAGGTTATACATCATTTTTTTCTGCTGTGTGTTAAGCAGGGATACTGTTCTTAACAGGAAGCTTTCAATATAGCTGTCCAATTTTGTGTTGTGTCCTGGTGTAGGTGTGAAGATTGTATTCTTTTTGCTTCTATTGTATACCTCCATAGTGCTGGTATTTTCTTTGTCATAAAAAAATTCTTTTAGCTGCAATCTCCTGAAGAATTCTTCTAAGTCTGAGTACAGTTGTATGTTGTCTAGATTTGTACTTGGACAGAATGATAATCCTTTAGACAGTACTGATATCTCTGGTTCTGATAGGTGGTAGTTTGAAAGGTTTACAATACCTTAGTTTTCTGTATGGTGTTCTTGGTTGGTGACAGTTTGTGTTTTGAATGAGGTGCTGTTATTACAGAAGTTTCTCAGACACCAAGGACCATGACAAACACCTCATCACACTGTCCCAATCATTCAGAGAAAAGGGTTACAAAACAAGGGTTATAAACAAACAAATTACCTTTGCCCTTAATACCCCACGTTAACACTGGCTACAATTCAGGGAGAATAAAAACATATTGCGTATCCCACTAGTTGTCAAATATAACCCTGCTGTAAAAGGAATACGAAAAATCACAAAAGACTTACAGCCACTACTCTTAGACAATCTTACACTCAAAAAAAATCTTTCCAAAACCCCCTATCCAGGCACTCAGACAACCACCCAATCTAAAACAGAAACTGGTCCACGGAAAACTACCCGATGATAAAAGGAACACCCAGAATGGAACCAAGCGCTGCAACAAAGCTCTCTGCGAACTATGTCAACACATTTGTGAAAGCAGCACAGCTAATTACAAGAGTAAATCCTATAACATTAAAGAGGCATATTCATGTATATCTGCAAATGTGGTATACATGATGATGATACATTGCTCTGCATGTGAAGTGGGATGTTATATTGGAGAAACAAGCCAAAATCTGCACCTTTGGATGAAATTACACAGACACTAAATAAAAAACCACTGTGAAACAAAATGCTGTACCCCTGTTGGTCACCATTTCACACAACCTGACCACTCCATCCAAAACCTCAAAATCAAGATTCTCAGAGACAACTTCAAAAACACCATGGAAAGAAAAACCTTAGAAATGAAAATGATAATGCACTTCAACCTGTTTAATTCTGGACTAAATGGGGACTCTTTTTGTGGAAATTTTTTTGTAATGTACTTTCATATGCTGTAGTCAATTACATTGTATATTCCACACTATCTATGCATAGGTACGCAGGTAGGCCTATGTCCACTCTTTTGTCATTATTATTTTTCCCCTTTTTTTTCTTTCTTTCCTTTCTCCTTTTTTGACTCTCTTATATTCCCCTGTATGCATAATTCCCCATCTTTCTTCATATTGATTCTATGTTGATATATAACTTTATGTCACTCTATGCTTTGCGTATAACTATATATTTCCCCTGCCTGTTATCTTTTACTGACACTATCTGCCTGTCTCCTAAGCCCCCATCATGATTTTTACAACACACCCTCCTCCCCCTGCATTCAGACCTCTGTATCACTTTGTCTTTTTAGCCCGTGTTTTAAGATATAGGCCCCTATTTAAGAAAGGTCTTGCGGACCTGATCCGACACTGCGGAAGACCTAGCTGAATGCGGAGAGCAATATGCTCTCCGTATTCAACATTGCACCAGCAGCTCCCAATCAGCCGCCAGCAGGGAGGTGTCAATCAACCCGATCATACTCGATCGGGTTGATTTTTGGTGATTCCTGTCTGCCTGCTCAGAGCGGGCGGTCAGGGTTATGGAGCAGCAGTCTTTAGACCACAGCTCCAGAACTTGTGTTTCTGGCGAGTCTGAAGACTTGCCAGAAACACGGAGCTTGTTAAATGGGCCCCATAATCTGTAAATTCCATCAAATTGGTCAGTATTGCTTCAGACTTGAAAAAGGAAAACACTCTTCTGAAAGCTTGACATCTTATAAATGTATAGTTAGTCCAATAAAAAAGTATCACACAGCTACTCCAATCAACGTGACTATGGAAGATACTGAATACAGCCGTAATAAGAAGCAAACAATGAAAGTGATCACAAAAGAAACACAGATCAACAGTGATATTTTCTTCTTATCATCCTGCAAAAAAAAGAATCTCATTCCTAATGGACTGAAAATTAAGAATCCACTTGCAACCACTCATAACTCTGAGTATACTGAAAAACTTTGCAGACGTACCTGTGAGAAACTGAGAATTAACCTAATTCATCAACTATACAGCAAAAAGTAAAAAATAAAAGACAATAAGCAGCTTCTACTACAAAAACTACAAGAAAATAATAGATTTAATGAAGAAATTAAAAAAGAAATGCAACACTTCTACAAAACACAACAACAAAATCTTATCAAGAAGAAAAAGAAGAAACTTGCATGCCTGTCACAAAACAAAAGCAAATACCAAATGCAAGAGAATAGAGTTCCAGGTGACAGATCAACTACATTAAATGACCAAACATCCACTGACAATAACAGCACCTCATTCAAAACACAAACTGTCACCAACCAAGAAAACCATACAGAAAACTCAGGGATTGTGAACCTTTCAAACTACCACCTATCAGAACCAGAGAAATCAGTAATGTCTAAAGGATTATCATTCTGTCCAAGTAAAAATATAGACAACATACAACTGTACTCAGATTTAGAAGAATTCTTCAGGAGATTGCGGCTAAAAAAATTTTTTATGGCAAAGAAAATACCAGCACTATGGAGGACTACAATGGAAGCAAAAAGAACACAATCTTCACACCTGCACCAGGATGCAACACAAAATTGGACAGCTATATTGAAAGCTTCCAGTTGAGAACAGCATCCCTGCTTAATACAAAGCAGAAAAAAATAATGTATAACCTCTCACATTTAGAAAAAAAATGCTATAAAAAACTTAAAAAACAATGAAAATATTACCATTAAGCCTGGGGACAAGGGAGGAGCAGTGGTGATCATAAATACACAGGACTACATCACAGGGGGAAATAGACAATTATCAGATCAAACTTATTACAATAAACTGGAAAAGGACCCCACCCAAGAATACACTTTGCAACTTAGAAAACTAATGAAAACATTCCCTAAACACACGCAACTTAAACTGGACAAACTGGTGTCCTCTAACCCTAGCATAGGGACATTCTACATGCTCCCAAAAATCCACAAACCAGGGAACCCAGAAAGACCAATAATAACAGGCAAGGACACTCTGACTGAGCAAATATCGGGCCTAGTGGAGAATATTCTTAAGCCCTTATTTATTAACACCACTAGCTTTATAAAAGACACCACTGATTTTTTTAACAAAATCAGCCAGATAACAGAATTGCCAGAGAATACTATATTTGTGACAATGGATGTGGAATCCCTGTGCAGCAATATTCCACATCAAGATGGTATTGATGCCTGCTTAAACTTTCTTTCCTCAGACAGCTCTAACCAGACATAGTGCTTCTAAAGTCAGTAAACTTAATTAATTTATACTCACCCACAATTATTTCATCTTCAATAACTCCATCTATTTACAAACCATGGGAACAGCCATGGGCACCAAAATGGCACCACAGTATGCAAACCTCTTCATGGCTGATTTAGAACAGAGATTTCTAGCCACTCACCCTCACAAACCATTCAAATATTTTTGCTACGTAAATGATATTTTCATCATATGGACAGAAGGAGAAAAAAATGTAGAAGATTTTCATAAATCATTTAATCTATTTCATGCATCAATCAAGCTTAAAATTGACTTTTCTAGAGACTTTGTAAGCTTCCTGGATACAACAATATCCATCACAAATGGCAAATTACACTCATCTGTATACAGTAAACCAACAGATAGATGCAGCTACCTCCACAGCTCCTGCTTCCACCCTAATCACATTAAAAAATCCATAATCTACAGTCAGGCCACCAGATATCACAGAATTTGCTCAGACACCAAGGACCGTGACAAACACCTTATTACACTGTCCCAATCATTCAGAGAAAAAGGTTACAAAACAAGGGTTATAAACAAACAAATTAACTCTGCCCTTAATACCCCACGTGAACACTTGCTACAATACAGGGAGAAGAAAAACATATTGCATATCCCACTAGTTGTCAAATATAACCCTGCTGTAGAAGGAATACGAAAAATCATAAGACTTACAACCACACTCAAAAAAAATATTTCCAAAACCACCTATCCTGGCACTCAGACAACCACCCAACCTAAAACAGAAACTGGTCCACAGAAAGCTACCCCTTGATAAAAAGAACACCCAGAATGGAACCAAGCGCTGCAACAAAGCTCTCTGCGAACTATGTCAACACATTTGTGAAAGCAGTACAGCTAATCACAAGAGTAAATCCTATAACGTTAAAGGGGCTTATTCATATATATCTGCAAATGTGGTATACATGATATATTGCACTGCATGTGAAGTGGGATGTTATATTGGAGAAACAAGCCAAAAACTGCACCTTCGGATGAACTTACACAGACACTCAATCAAAAACCACTGTAAAAAAAAATACTGTACCCCTGTTGTTCACCATTTCACCCAACCTGACCACTCCATCCAAAACCTCAAAATCAATATTCTCAGAGGCAACTTCAAAAACACCATGGGAAGAAAAACCTTTGAAATGAAATGTCTTTTTAGCCTGTGTTTTAAGATATCATCTGTAAATTCCATCAAATTGGTCAGTATTGCTTCAGACTTGAAAAAAAAGGACACTCTTCTGAAAGCTTGTCTTCTTTCTAAATTAAGGCCTAGATTTAGAGTTTGGCGGTAGCCATGAAAACCAGCATTAGAGGCTCCTAACGCTGGTTTTAGGCTACCGCCGGTATTTAGAGTCAGTCAGGAAAGGGTCTAACGCTCACTTTTCAGCTGCGACTTTTCCATACCGCAGATCCCCTTACGTCAATTGCGTATCCTATCTTTTCAATGGGATCTTTCTAACTCCGGTATTTAGAGTCGTGTCTGAAGTGAGCGTTAGAATTCTAACGACAAAACTCCAGCCGCAGAAAATAAGTCAGTAGTTAAGAGCTTTCTGGGCTAACGCCGGTTCATAAAGCTCTTAACTACTGTGCTCTAAAGTACACTAACACCCATAAACTATCTATGTACCCCTAAACCGAGGCCCCCCCACATCGCCGCCACTCTATAAAATTTTTTAACCCCTAATCTTCCACTCCGTACACTGCCGCCAACTACGTTATCCCTATGTACCCCTAATCGGCTGCCCCTAACACCGCCGACCCCTATATTATACTTATTAATCCCTAATCTGCCCCCCACAACGTCGCCTCCACCTGCCTACACTTATTAACCCCTAATCTGCCAAGAAGACTGCACCGCTACTATAATAAAGTTATTAACCCCTAATCCGCCTCACTCCCACCTCAATAACCCTATAATAAATAGTATTAACCCCTAATCTGCCCTCCCTAACATTGCCGACACCTAACTTTTAGTATTAACCCCTAATCTGCCGACAGGAGCTCACCGCTATTCTAATAAATGTATTAACCCCTAAAGCTAAGTCTAACCCTAACACTAACACCCCCCTAAGTTAAATATAATTTAAATCTAACGAAATAAATTAACTCTTATTAAATAAATTATTCCTATTTAAATCTAAATACTTACCTGTAAAATAAACCCTAATATAGCTACAACATAAATTATAATTATATTATAGCTATTTTAGGATTAATATTTATTTTACAGGCAACTTTGTATTTATTGTAACCAGGTACAATAGCTATTAAATAGTTAAGAACTATTTAATAGCTAAAATAGTTAAAATAATTAAAAAATTACCTGTAAAATAAATCCTAACTTAAGTTACAATTAAACCTAGCACTACACTATCAATAAATTAATTAAATACAATACCTACAATTATCTACAATTAAACCTAACACTACACTATCAATAAATAAATTAAATACAATTCCTACAAATAAATACAATTAAATAAACTAACTAAAGTACAAAAAATAAAAAAGAACTAAGTTACCAAAAATAAAAAAATATTTACAAACATTAGAAAAATATTACAAAAATGTTAAACTAATTACACCTACTCTAAGCCCCCTAACAAAGACCCCCAAAATAAAAAAATGCCCTACCCTATTCTAAATTACAAAAGTTCAAAGCTCTTTTACCTTACTAGCCCTGAACAGGGCCCTTTGCGGGGCATGCCCCAAAGAATTCAGCTCTTTTGCCTGTAAAAAAACACATACAATACCCCCCCAACATTACAACCCACCACCCACATACCCCTAATCTAACCCAAAACCCCCTTAAATAAACCTAACACTAAGCCCCTACCTTATCTTCACCTCACTGGGTATAACCGATCTGTCCTGGCTCCAAAATCTTCATCCAACCCAAGCGGGGGCTAGACATCCATCATCCGGCGCTGAAGAGGTCCAGAAGAGGCTCCAAAATCTTCATCCTATCCGGGAAGAAGAGGCGATCCAGACCGGCAACCATCTTGATCCAAGCGGCATCTTCTATCTTCATCCGATGAGGACCGGCTCCATCGTGAAGACCTCCAGCATGGATCAATCTTCTTCCGACGACGTCCAACTGAAGAATGACGGTTCCTTTAAGGGATGTCATCCAAGATGGCATCCCTCGAATTCCGATTGGCTGATAGGATTCTATCAGCCAATCGGAATTAAGGTAGGAAAATTCTGATTGGCTGATGGAATCAGCCAATCAGATTGAGCTCGGATTCTATTGGCTGTTCCGATCAGCCAATAGAATCCGTTCAATAGTTCAATCAGAATTTTCCTACCTTAATTCCGATTGGCTGATAGAATCCTATCAGCCAATCGGAATTCGAGGGACGCCATCTTGGATGACGTCCCTTAAAGGGACCGTCATTTGGCTAGTAGGCGTCGCTTGAAGAGGTTGGATCCGCATCCGCTGGGAAGAAGATGGCTCCGCTCCGGAAGAAAGAAGATTGAAGATGCTGCTTGATAGAAGACTTCATCCCGATGATGGACTTCCGACTTCATCCCGATGATGGATTTCTTCAGCCGCCGCTTGGATCCAGACTTCAGCCCGAGGATGGACGTCACTCTTCAGCCCCCCGCTTGGGCTTGGATCAACACTTCCGAGGCTTGGATCAAGACTTCCGAGGACGGATCGGTGAACCTGGCAGGGTGAAGAAAAGGTAGGAAGATCTTCAGGGGTTAGTGTTAGGTTTATTTAAGGGGGGTTTGGGTTAGATTAGGGGTATGTGGGTGGTGGGTTGTAATGTTGGGGGGGGGGTATTGTATGTGTTTTTTTTACAGGCAAAAGAGTTGAATTCTTTGGGGCATGCCCCGCAAAGGGCCCTGTTCAGGGCTGGTAAGGTAAAAGAGCTTTGAACTTTTGTAATTTAGAATAGGGTAGGGCATTTTTTTATTTTGGGGGGCTTTGTTATTTTATTAGGGGGCTTAGAGTAGGTGTAATTAGTTTAAAATTGTTGTAATATTTTTCTAATGTTTGTAAATATTTTTTTATTTTTTGTAACTTAGTTCTTTTTTATTTTTTGTACTTTAGTAAGTTTATTTAAATGTATTTTTTGTAGGTATTGTATTTAATTAATTTATTGATAGTGTAGTGTTAGGTTTAATTGTAGATAATTGTAGGTATTTTATTTAATTAATTTATTGATAGTGTAGTGTTAGGTTTAATTGTAACTTAGGTTAGGATTTATTTTACAGGTAATTTTGTAATTATTTTAACTATTTTAGCTATTAAATAGTTCTTAACTATTTAAAAGCTATTGTACCTGGTTAAAATAAATACAAAGTTACCTGTAAAATAAATATAAATCCTAAAATAGCTACAATATAATTATAATTTATATTGTAGCTATATTAGGGTTTATTTTACAGGTAAGTATTTAGCTTTAAATAGGAATAAGTTATTTAATAAGAGTTAATTTATTTTGTTAGATTTAAATTATATTTAACTTAGGGGGGTGTTAGTGTTAGGGTTAGACTTAGCTTTAGGGGTTAATACATTTATTAGAATAGCGGTGAGCTCCTGATGGCAGATTAGGGGTTAATACTTGAAGTTAGGTGTCGGTGATGTTAGGGAGGGCAGATTAGGGGTTAATACTATTTATTATAGGGTTATTGAGGCGGGAGTGAGGCGGATTAGGGGTTAATAACTTTATTATAGTAGCGGTGAGATCCGCTCGGCAGATTAGGGGTTAATAAGTGTAGGCAGGTGGGGGGCAGATTAGGGGTTAATAAATATAATATAGGGGTCGGCGGTGTTAGGGGCAGCAGATTAGGGGTACATAGGGATAATGTAAGTAGCGGCGGTTTACAGAGCGGCAGATTAGGGGTTAAAATAATATGCAGGGGTCAGCGATAGCGGGGGCGGCAGATTAGGGGTTAATAAGTGTAAGGCTAGGGGTGTTTAGACTCGGGGTACATGTTAGAGTGTTAGGTGCAGACGTAGGAAGTGTTTCCCCATAGCAAACAATGGGGCTGCGTTAGGAGCTGAACGCGGCTTTTTTGCAGGTGTTAGGTTTTTTTCCAGCTCAAACAGCCCCATTGTTTCCTATGGGGGAATCGTGCACGAGCACGTTTTTGAAGCTGGCCGCTTGCGTAAGCAACTCTGGTATCGAGAGTTGAAGTTGCGTTAAATATGCTTTACGCTCCTTTTTTGGAGCCTAACGCAGCCATTCTGTGGACTCTCAATACCAGAGTTATTTAAAAGGTGCGGCCAGAAAAAAGCCAGCGTTAGCTTTTCGGGTCGATACCGACAAAACTCTAAATCTAGCCGATAGTTAGTCCAAAAAAAAGTATCATTGCTCAATGCAATACTCTTGTTATTTTGATGTCTGTAAATACACATATCAATACTGAAATAGATATGTATACATATATATGTACGCCTTTTTTTCTAACACCTGAGATATCTTTGAGCCATTATACCTTTTTTATGCAATTTTTTAAAATATTTTTTATTAGATATTGTTATTAAGAGTGTAACTGTACTGTTAAATGTATTTTTTTGAGTGCAACTTCTTAGCTGAGTTGTAACAGTTAACCAGAGTTCTTTACTTTCAATCTGCAATACAAGTGCAAACAACTGCGATAAACTGCTTTCGGCTAGCGCTAAACTTTTAGCCTGCCACTCATAATCTAGCCCAATATTTCTTCATTTCTCAAACTTAGGCCTAGATTTAGAGTTCGGCGGTAGCCGTCAAAACCAGCGTTAGAGGCTCCTAACGCTGGTTTTGGCCGCCCGCTGGTATTTGGAGTCAGTGATTAAAGGGTCTAACGCTCACTTTTCAGCCGCGACTTTTCCATACCGCAGATCCCCCTACGCCATTTGCGTAGCCTATCTTTTCAATGGGATCTTTCTAACGCCGGTATTTAGAGTCGTTTCTGCAGTGAGCGTTAGAGCTCTAACGACAAGATTCCAGCCGCCTGAAAATAGCAGGAGTTAAGAGCTTTCTGGCTAACGCCGGTTTATAAAGCTCTTAACTACTGTACCCTAAAGTACACTAACACCCATAAACTACCTATGTACCCCTAAACCGAGGTCCCCCCACACCGCCGCCACTCGATTAAAATTTTTAACCCCTAATCTGCCGACCGCCACCTACGTTATACTTATGTACCCCTAATCTGCTGCCCCTAACCCCGCCGACCCCTATATTATATTTATTAACCCCTAACTTGCCCCCCACAACGTCGCCGCAAGCTACTTAAAATAATTAACCCCTAATCTTCCGACCGCAAATCGCCGCCACCTACGTTATCCCTATGTACCCCTAATCTGCTGCCCCTAACATCGCCGACCCATATGTTATATTTATTAACCCCTAACCTGCCCCCCACAACGTCGCCGACACCTACCTACACTTATTAACCCCTAATCTGCCGAGCGGACCTGAGCGCTACTATAATAAAGTTATTAACCCTTACCCGCCTCACTAACCATATCATAAATAGTATTAACCCCTAATCTGCCCTCCCTAACATCGCCGACACCTACCTTCAATTATTAACCCCTAATCTGCCGACCGGAGCTCACCGCTATTCTAATAAATGTATTAACCCCTAAAGCTAAGTCTAACCCTAACACTAACACCCCCCTAAGTTAAATATAATTTTTATCTAACGAAATAAATTAACTCTTATTAAATAAAAGATTCCTATTTAAAGCTAAATACTTACCTGTAAAATAAATCCTAATATAGCTACAATATAAATTACATTTATATTATAGCTATTTTAGGATTAATATTTATTTTACAGGTAACTTTGTATTTATTTTAACCAGGTACAATAGCTATTAAATAGTTAAGAACTATTTAATAGTTACCTAGTTAAAATAATTACAAATTTACCTGTAAAATAAATCCTAACCTAAGATATAATTAAACCTAACACTACCCTATCAATAAAATAATTAAATAAACTACCTACAATTACCTACAATTAACCTAACACTACACTATCAATAAATTAATTAAACACAATTGCTACAAATAAATACAATTAAATAAACTATCTAAAGTACAAAAAATAAAAAAGAACTAAGTTACAGAAAATAAAAAAATATTTACAAACATAAGAAAAATATTACAACAATTTTAAACTAATTACACCTACTCTAAGCCCCCTAATAAAATAACAAAGACCCCCAAAATAAAAAATTCCCTACCCTATTCTAAAATACAAAAATTACAAGCTCTTTTACCTTACCAGCCCTGAACAGGGCCCTTTGCGGGGCATGCCCCAAGAATTTCAGCTCTTTTGCCTGTAAAAAAAAACATACAATACCCCCCCCCAACATTACAACCCACCACCCACATACCCCTAATCTAACCCAAACCCCCTTAAATAAACCTAACACTAATCCCCTGAAGATCTTCCTACCTTGTCTTCACCATACCAGGTTCACCGATCCGTCCTGGCTCCAAGATCTTCATCCAACCCAAGCGGGGGTTGGCGATCCATAATCCGGTGCTCCAAAGTCTTCCTCCTATCCGGCAAGAAGAGGACATCCGGACCGGCAAACATCTTCTCCAAGCGGCATCTTCTATGTTCTTCCATCCGATGACGACCGGCTCCATCTTGAAGACCTCCAGCGCGGATCCATCCTCTTCTTCCGACGACTAGACGACGAATGACGGTTCCTTTAAGGGACGTCATCCAAGATGGCGTCCCTCGAATTCCGATTGGCTGATAGGATTCTATCAGCCAATCGGAATTAAGGTAGGAATTTTCTGATTGGCTGATGGAATCAGCCAATCAGAATCAAGTTCAATCCGATTGGCTGATCCAATCAGCCAATCAGATTGAGCTCGCATTCTATTGGCTGATCGGAACAGCCAATAGAATGCGAGCTCAATCTGATTGGCTGATTGGATCAGCCAATCGGATTGAACTTGATTCTGATTGGCTGATTCCATCAGCCAATCAGAAAATTCCTACCTTAATTCCGATTGGCTGATAGAATCCTATCAGCCAATCGGAATTCGAGGGACGCCATCTTGGATGACGTCCCTTAAAGGAACCGTCATTCGTCGTCTAGTCGTCGGAAGAAGAGGATGGATCCGCGCTGGAGGTCTTCAAGATGGAGCCGGTCGTCATCGGATGGAAGAACATAGAAGATGCCGCTTGGAGAAGATGTTTGCCGGTCCGGATGTCCTCTTCTTGCCGGATAGGAGGAAGACTTTGGAGCACCGGATTATGGATCGCCAACCCCCGCTTGGGTTGGATGAAGATCTTGGAGCCAGGACGGATCGGTGAACCTGGTATGGTGAAGACAAGGTAGGAAGATCTTCAGGGGATTAGTGTTAGGTTTATTTAAGGGGGTTTGGGTTAGATTAGGGGTATGTGGGTGGTGGGTTGTAATGTTGGGGGGGGGGTATTGTATGTTTTTTTTTACAGGCAAAAGAGCTGAAATTCTTGGGGCATGCCCCGCAAAGGGCCCTGTTCAGGGCTGGTAAGGTAAAAGAGCTTGTAACTTTTGTATTTTAGAATAGGGTAGGGAATTTTTTATTTTGGGGGTCTTTGTTATTTTATTAGGGGGCTTAGAGTAGGTGTAATTAGTTTAAAATTGTTGTAATATTTTTCTTATGTTTGTAAATATTTTTTTATTTTCTGTAACTTAGTTCTTTTTTATTTTTTGTACTTTAGATAGTTTATTTAATTGTATTTATTTGTAGCAATTGTGTTTAATTAATTTATTGATAGTGTAGTGTTAGGTTAATTGTAGGTAATTGTAGGTAGTTTATTTAATTATTTTATTGATAGGGTAGTGTTAGGTTTAATTATATCTTAGGTTAGGATTTATTTTACAGGTAAATTTGTAATTATTTTAACTAGGTAACTATTAAATAGTTCTTAACTATTTAATAGCTATTGTACCTGGTTAAAATAAATACAAAGTTACCTGTAAAATAAATATTAATCCTAAAATAGCTATAATATAAATGTAATTTATATTGTAGCTATATTAGGATTTATTTTACAGGTAAGTATTTAGCTTTAAATAGGAATCTTTTATTTAATAAGAGTTAATTTATTTCGTTAGATAAAAATTATATTTAACTTAGGGGGGTGTTAGTGTTAGGGTTAGACTTAGCTTTAGGGGTTAATACATTTATTAGAATAGCGGTGAGCTCCGGTCGGCAGATTAGGGGTTAATAATTGAAGGTAGGTGTCGGCGATGTTAGGGAGGGCAGATTAGGGGTTAATACTATTTATGATATGGTTAGTGAGGCGGGTTAGGGGTTAATAACTTTATTATAGTAGCGCTCAGGTCCGCTCGGCAGATTAGGGGTTAATAAGTGTAGGTAGGTGTCGGCGACGTTGTGGGGGGCAGATTAGGGGTTAATAAATATAACATAGGGGTCGGCGATGTTAGGGCAGCAGATTAGGGGTACATAGGGATAACGTAGGTGGCGGCGGTTTACGGAGCGGCAGATTAGGGGTTAAAAGTGTAATGCAGGGGTCAGCGATAGCGGGGGGCGGCAGATTAGGGGTTAATAAGTGTAAGGCTAGGGGTGTTTAGACTCGGGGTACATGTTAGAGTGTTAGGTGCAGACGTAGGAAGTGTTTCCCCATAGGAAACAATGGGGCTGCGTTAGGAGCTGAACGCTGCTTTTTTGCAGGTGTTAGGTTTTTTTTCAGCTCAAACAGCCCCATTGTTTCCTATGGGAGAATCGTGCACGAGCACGTTTTTGAGGCCGGCCGCGTCCGTAAGCAACTCTGGTATCGAGAGTTGCATTTGCGCTAAATATGCTCTACGCTCCTTTTTTGGAGCCTAACGCAGCATTTGTTTGAACTCTCGATACCAGAGTTAAATTTATGGTGCGGCCAGAAAAAAACCCGCGGAGCGTTAACAGCCCTTTTACCGCCGAACTCTAAATCTAGGCCTTAGATTTTATTCTTTTACAAATGGTATGTCATGATGGGGTATTATTTTTATTCCCTGACTCCCATACTGGCTCAAATGTGACGTGGGGGCCGATTTAACAAATGTCGAATGGACATGATCCGCTGTATCGGATCATGTCCGCCCGACATCACTAAATGCAGACAGCATACACTGTCGGTATTTACATTGCACAAGCATTTCTAGTGAAATGCTTGTGCAAAGCCGCCCCCTGCACATTAGTGGCAAATCGGCTGCAAGCAGGGGGTGTCAATCATTTCGATCATATCTCATCAGGATGATTGCTGTCCGCCACCTTAGAGGTGGTGGACGAGTTAAGGAGCAGCGGTCTTACGACCGCTGCTTCTTAACATGTTTCCAGCGAGTCTGAAGGCTCGCGCGGAAACAGCTGCATTCACAGCATTCTAAATCAGCCTTATAGGCTCAGAAAATCAATGTGTCTTTTTGCCATGTAAAAGTGCATGTCCAATATTTGGGCCTGAAACAAATCGAAATACCAGAAAATTTGTCGGACATTGCTGAACTCAAATATGCTTGTTTTATTGCAGTAAAATCAATCAGGATTATGATATTAACAATAAGAAATGTGTTTGTGTGTGTGATTGGAAAACAAAAGAAATAAATTATTAATTTCTCACATTTACTTAGATTTCATTCATATTAAATTATAGTTCATTATAGTTCATAAATAAATATTTGATGTCAAAAGAAAGCCCTATTTGTTTACATTCAGAACTTTGTCATTTGCCTCAGTTCCCAAAGGGACAGTCTACTCGAGAATTTGTATTGTTTGAAAAGAAAGATAATCCTTTTATTACCCATTCTTCAGTTTTGCATAACAAACACTTTTATACTATTACACTTTTTACCTCTGTGATTACTTTGTATATAAGCCTCTGCAGATTGGCCCCTTATCTCAGTTCTTTTGACAGAGATGCATTTTAGCCAGTCACTGCTGACTCCTAGGTAACTCCATGGCACTGAGCACAATGTTATATATGACACACAAGAACTAGAGCTGTCTAGTAAAAAAACTGAGATAACTGAGATAAGAGGCAGTCTACATAGGTTAAGCTTTCAACAAAGAATACCAAGAGAACCAAGCAAATTTGATGATAATAGTAAATTGGAAAGTTGTTTAAATTGCATGAGCTATCTGAATCATAAAAGATTCATTTTGACTAGCCTGTTCCTTCAAGTGGTTAATAGATAGGGGCCGATTTATCAAATGTCTGTCTGAATTGATCCGCTCAGCAGATCATGTTCGACAGACATGGCTGAATGCCGACAGCATACGGTGTCGGCATTTAACATTGCTCGAGCAGTTCTGGTGAACTGCTTGTGCAATGCCGACCCCTGCAGATTCACAGACAATTGGCCACTAGCAGGGGGTGTTAATCAACTCGATCGTATAGGATCGGGCGGATTGATGTCTGCACCCTCAGAGGCAGCGGACCAGTTAAGGGGCAGCCTTAAGGCTTGGGCCAGAAACATGGGCATCAGGGGCCATTCGGACCTTGATAAATCGGCCCCATAGTCTATTTTACAATTTAAACAAAGAGATGAAAATATTGCTCAAAATAATAAAATTTACTTAAAAGAAAAAACATGTTGATTACATGAAATGAATTAAGGGTAAGTGAAAACCCATGAAAAAAAAAAAAAACAGAAAGAGCCTGTTATACTTGTGTCTTGCAGTTTAACTAGATTTTCTTAAAGATGCATAAAACCCATATTTTCTCTTTTATGATTTAAATAGAACATACAATTTTAAACAACTTTCCAATTTACTTCTGTTATCAAATTTTCTTTGTTTTCTTGTTTTGTTGAAAAGAAGGGATGTAAGCTCAGGAGTGTGCATATGTCTACAGCTCTATATGGCAGCAGTTTTACAACAATGTTATACATTAGCAGGAACACTATTTCCTGTCATGTAGTGCTTCAGGCATGTGCACGCTACCTACCTAGGTATCCCTTCAACAAAAAAAATAACATGAGAACAAAGCAAATTTGAAAAATCATCAGATACAATAAACTCTTATGGGCTAGCGCTAGAATAAGGCCTGCTGAAAGAAATCCTGGGAGTGCATCTGTACTTGTTACTTTACTGAGATCCTAAAATATTGGAATTAATTAGGTTTCCCTTGTCATTGATCTTGCCATTTGAATGCTTATATAGATAACATTAAACCATGACTTAACATTCAAATGTTCAATGTAACATTCAAATATTATAATGTATCATTTGAATGATTTATTTAAATGCTGATTGCCATAGACTTAAATTAAATATAAGAGAATTAACATTTGAATTGTAATAGTCAAATGCTAAAAAACAATTAAAAGTAAAAAAGTAAACTTAAATTAATCCGTTTTGTTTTTAAGTCAAAATTGTTGTCAATTACAGTATATTTATATAACTTTATACTCTTGGTATCCTTTATTTGAAGAGCATTCCTTAGGTAGGCTTAGCAGTGTGCACTTGTCTTGATCACTATATAGCAGCAATGTTTGTAACAGTCACCTAGATTATGAATTGTGCGGTAACAGCGCTGGTATTACGGGTTTTTATTAACCCGGCGTTAACAGGCCAGAAGTGAGCGTAGAGCAAAATTGCGCTCCACACTATACTCCAATACCAGCGCTGCTTAAGTGAGCGGTGAGCTGGTTATACGTGCTTGTGCACAATTTCCCCATAGACATCAATGGGGAGAGCCGCTGAGAAAAAGTCTAACACCTGCAAAAAAGCAACGTAAAACTCAGTAACGCAGCCCCATTGATTCAATGGGGAAACACATTTTATGTTTACACCTAACACCCTAACATGAACCCGAGTCTAAACACCCCTAATCTTATACTTATTAACCCCTAATCTTTCGCCCCCGACATCGCCGACACCTACATTATATTATTAACCACTAATCTGCTGCTCCGGACATCGCGCCACCTACATTATACTTATTAACCCCTAATCTGCTGCCCCCAACATCGCAGACACCTACATTATATTTATTAACCCCTAATCTGCCGTGATTGGATCAGCCAATAGGATTGAAGTTCAATCCTATTGGTTGATTGCATCAGCCAATAAGATTTTTTCAACCTTAATTCCGATTGGCTGATAGAATTCTATCAGCCCATCAGAATCTAAGGGATGCCATCTTGGATGACATCATTTAAAGAAACCTTCATTCATCGTTAGCCATCGAAAGAAGAGGATGCTCCGCGTCGGATGTCTTGAAGATGGAGCCGCTCCGCTACAGAAGGATGAAAATAGAAGATGCCGTCTGGATGAAGACTTCTGCCCGACTGGAGGACCACTTATGCCCGTCTGGAGGACCACTTTTGCCGGCTTCCTTGAGGACATCTTGCTGCTTGGATGAAGACTTCTCCCGGTAAGTGGATCTTCAGGGGTTAGTGTTAGGATTTCTTAAGGGTGTATTGGGTGGGTTTATTTTTTAGGTTAGGGCTTTGGGCTGCAATAGAGCTAAATGCCCTTTTAAGGGCAATGCCCATCCAAATGCCCTTTTCAGGGCAATGGGGAGCTTAGTTTTTTTTAGTTAGGCTTTTATTTGGGGGGTTGGTTGTGTGGGTGGTGGGTTTTACTGTTGGGGGGGTTGTTTGTATTTTTTTTACAGGTAAAAGAGCTTATTTCTTTGGGGAAATGCCCCACAAAAGGCCCTTTTAAGGGCTATTGGTAGTTTAGTTTAGGCTAGGGTTTTTTTTATTATTTTTATAGGGCTATTAGATTAGGTGTAATTAGTTTTAAGATCTTGTAATTTGTTTTTTATTTTCTGTAATTTAGTGTTTTTTTTTTTGTAATTTAGCTAATTTAATTTAATTTATTTAATTGTATTTACTGTAGGGAATTTATTTAATTGTAGTGTAGTGTTAGGTGTTAGTGTAACTTAGGTTAGGTTTTATTTTACAGGTAAATTTGTATTGATTTTATCTAGGTAGTTATTAAATAGTTAATAACTATTTGGTAACAATTCTACCTAGTTAAAATAAATACAAACTTGCCTGTAAAATAAAAATAAACCCTAAGCTAGATAAAATGCAACTATTAGTTATATTGTAGCTAGCTTAGGGGTTATTTTATAGGTAAGTATTTAGTTTTAAATAGGAATTATTTAGTTAATGATAGGAATTTTTCTTTATATTTATTTTAATTATATTTAAGTTAGGGGGTGTTAGGGTTAGACTTAGATTTAGGGGTTAATAAATATAATATAGTGGCGGCGACGTTGGGGGCGGCAGATTAGGGGTTAATAAATGTAGGTAGGTAGCGACGATGTCCGGAGCAGAAGATTAGGGGTTGATAAGTATAATGTAGGTGGCAGCGATGTCCAGAGCGGAAGATTAAGTGTTAATAAGTATAATGTAGGTGGCGGCGATGTTGGGGGCAGCAGATTAGGGGTTAATAATATTTAACTAGTGTTTGCGAGGTGGGAGTGCGGCAGTTAAGGGGTTAATATGTTTATTATAGTGGTGGCGATGTGCGGATCAGCAGATTAGGGGTTAATAATTTTATTTTAGTGTTTGCGATGTAGGAGGGCCTTGGTTTAGGGGTTAATAGGTAGTTTATGGGTGTTAGTGTACTTTTTAGCACTTTAGTTATGAGTTTTATGCTACAGCTTTGTAGCGTAAAACTTATAACTACTGACTTTAAAATGCGTTAGGAATCTTGGCGGTAGAGGGTGTACCGCTAAATTTTTGGCCTTCCAGAACAAACTCATAATACCAGCGCTATGCAAGTCCCATAGAAAAAAGGCTTTAAGAAATTTACGTAAGTTGATTTGCGGTAAGGCCAAAAAAGTGTGCGGTACACCTATACCTGCAAGACTCGTAATAGGAGCGGGCGTAAAAAAGCAGCGTTGGGACCTGCTAACTAGGGATGGGCGAATGTGTTTATATCCAAATTCGAATGTTAGAACGAATGTTATTGCAGAAATTCGATTTACATAATAGAATGTTGATAAGAACAAATATTCTTAAAAATTTGATTTTCGAATGTTCCTTACAGTTTTCGAATGTCACATTCAAATTCAAATGTCACATTCAAATTCGAATGTTAAATTAGAATGTTACATTTGAATTTGAATGTAACATTCGAATGTGACATTTGAATTCGAATATTACATTTATAAAACACAACTGTAGACTAGAAACACTATTTTGAATGTCACATTCAAATCGAATATGACATTTGAATCGAATGTCACATTCTAATTCGAATATTATATTTATAATACACAGTATTAGACTAGAAATACTATTTCGAATTCGAATGTCACATTTGAATCAAATATCACATTTAAAACACAGTATTAGACTAGAAATACTATTTCAAATTGAATGTGACATTCAAATTCGAATGTAGCATTCGAATTCGAATATAACATTTATTAAACACAGTTGTAGACTAGAAGTACTATTTCAAATTTGAATGTCACATTTGAATTCGAATGTCACATTCGAATTCGAATATTATATTTCGAAATTGAATGAATACATAGCTAAACATTCTATTATTCAAGCGAATATTTTCAAATTTTATTGAAAAATTTGAAAGCGAAAATTCGAAAATAGAATGTTAGAATGTTATATAAACATTCAAAATTCGATTCGAACGAACGAATGTATCAAAATTCATTTTAAATTTCGAATTTTTAGAAACATTCGCCCATCCCTACTGCTAACGCTGCTTTTTTACCTTTAAGCACAACTCGTAATCTAGCCGAATGTTTGTAGTAAAGTTCTAAGAAAACAAAGCTGCCATGCAAAGCTCAAGGCATGCTCTTAGCCTAGGTAAGCTATTGAACAAAGGTTACCAAGAGAATAAATTTTATTTTGTTTTGTTTTATTTCATGCTCTATCCAAATCATTCAAATATAATTATGACATGTCTCTTACATCTGTTTAGTATCTAAATAATATTTTCACATGTTCATATGATGAGTTCATTATTTAAATGTAGATTGTATATGTGTGAGATTGGAGCACACCTTATATTAATAACAATATTATAAGCAGACACATGATTTGGGAACACTATTGCTTTTTACTGTCTTAATTTAGTTTCATGCACTCAAATTTTAAGTTACGTCTTTATCCTTTAAGAATATACGTTTGGATCATGCAACAGAATATTACATTCTAATTACCTTATATTCCCTGAGCCCCTTGTAAGAACTGTTGTTCTTAAATGAGTGGCTGCTGTCACTTCCTTAAGTCTTTATTTCATGAACTGAATCTAACCTCATAGTTTTTAATTTGCCTGTCTCTGCAATGACATGTGCATTGTTAGAAAGACAAATATAGAACACATCCTTCGAGAGATTAAAATGCTAACAGGAGATTTGTCAACATCTCCCAATTACACTTCTAAATGTCGCCTTTATGCAAAGTTCTCCATTGACACGTAATATTTTTTTCATCAGCAATATAGCTATTGTAATTCCACAGTATTTAAAATAACTGATACTTCAGACATAAATTGCAGTAAAATATTAGCAGCAAAGTATTATCATACGCAGTTTAATTGTACAGAAACTCTTGGCTCATGCAATGGATCCTCCACTCGAATCAAGATGCACTGCACTTCTGTCATTTTTACATAATTCTCTCTATATTACTACATATTCCATGGGTAGATTGGTTATAACACTTCAAACTTATCTGACATGTTTTGCTATATTTCTCTCTCCATGTCTGTCTCAAGATGTGTTAATAATACACCTCAACAAATTACTCTATGTTATGCTATGAAAGCCTTTTTTAAACTAATATAATGATGGTTTAAACTTAAAGGGACAGTCTACTTAAGAATTGCTATTGTTAAAATAGATAGATAATAGCTTTTTTAACCATTCACCAGTTTTGCATAACCAACACTGTTATATTAATATACTTTTAACCTATATGATTACCTTGCATCTAAGCCTCTGAAGACTGCCCCTTATCTCAGTGCTTTTTACACACTTCCATTTCAGCCAATTAGTGCTGACTCATGAATAACTCCACAGGAGGGAGAATAGTGTTACCTATATGACACACATGAACTAGCATGTCTGTCTGTTAAAAGCTAATAAAATGCACTGATATAAGAGGCGGCCTTCAAGGTGTTTAGACATTAGCATATGAGTCTACCTAAGTTTAGCCTTCAACAAAGAATAACTAAAACAAAGCAAATATGATGATAAAAGTAAAATTTTAAGTTATTTAAAATAGCATGCCCTATCTGAATCATATATGTTTCATTTTGACTTGACTGTCCCTTTAATTTCTAAAATTAGACAAACACTTTCGTCTGCCATAAATTAAAACTATGAATGATAAGGTGACAGTCCAATCACACAAAATATCATCCAAAATATAAATGCAAAATCTTAACTGAATGATTTTAATTGGAACCTCCATAAATCATATCCAATAATTATAAATAAAAAAATATCTTATATATTGTAAAATTATATAATTTCTTTATGCAGTTAGTGCCAGATTACAAGTAGAACGGTATTTAAAGATGAACACAAAAAGTTAGAATATGGCGAACGCGTTAACCTATTCCTCTTATAGAAAAAAAGTGGAAAAAACACCATCTCTCATGCAAAACCGATCGCATATTCTCATGTATGTTAATCCGACAAGAAAATATTAATATTTCACATTCCAATGGTCTTCAGATAGAAGAATATATTCTATTTATTCATAAATACATATTTCTACATATATGATTTTTTTTGTACAATATATATCTATACCTATATGTAGATGATTATATATAGCTATATACAGATATATATAGGAATATCTACTTAGAAATACTTAGAAAATATTCCCTTATGTGAAGAACATTGGAATGTGAAATATTTACATTAAATATAGTTTAAACATTATTACATATGAATATTGCTTAAATATGATTTAAAAATTTTTCAGCCACTTGACTGCAAAGGGCTACAATGCACTTAATAAATGTGTCTAAATCTGTATACATATGTATTTTAATATGTGTATTTATGTCTTTAAATACATATATACACATTTATATATGTACAGTAACCGGGGCCTATTTATCCGATATTGCAGATCATGTCCGCCGCACATTGATAAATGCCAACGGCATACGCTGTTTGCATTTATCATTGTAACAGCAGTTCTTATGAAATGCTGGTGCAATTCCGCCCCCTGCAGATTTGCGGCCAATCAGCCGCTAGCAGGGGTGTCAATCAACCCGATCATATTGGATCAGGTTGATTTCTTGCTAGTTCTGTCTGTCTCCTCAGAGCAGGCGGACAGGTTATGGAGCAGCTCTCTTTAGACTGCTGCCTCATAATTTGTGTTTCTGGCGAGCCTGAAGGCTCACAGGAAACACAGGGCTTCAATCTCTATACAGTGCTTGCTAAATATGCCCCTATGTGTGTATCGCCATGTCAAAGTCCTTTGCCTGCCTTTTTTTTCTAGCACCTGAGAGCTCATATTTTTGAGAGCTCATTACTTTTTTGTGCATTTTTTTTTTAATTTTTAAAGTTTTATTATGAGTGTAACTGAACTTTGTAATGTTTTTGTGAGACTTTTTTTTCGCAAAATAGTCAACAGAACTCTGAGGTTGCACTATCCCGACACCCGTTAACTTCAATTGCACTCAAGGGGTCAATTCCAATCTAGTTTTTTTTTCTGCTTTTTCGCTAGATATGTATTTTCTCAACATCAGAATGCTCACAGTGCAAACAATAAGACCATTGTTGGATTGGGAAAATATTGTACTGAAAATCTACCCATATGATGCAAGGAAAGCATAAACTTTGGTGATCACAATCCATATAACCACACACTATTGCAAAGCACCAGTATCCTGCTCCAGTACCCAAGCCCTGCAGAGGGCATCTGCCAAGCACCAGTATCCTGCTCCAGTACCCAAGCCCTGCAGAAGGTATCTCCCAAGCACCAGTTTCCTGCTCCAGTACCCAAGCCCCATAGAGCGCTTCTGCCAAGCACCAGTATCCTACTCCAGTACCCAAGCCCTGCAGAGGGCATCTGCCAAGCACCAGTATCCTGCTCCAGTACCCAAGCCCTGTTGAAGGTGTCTCCCAAGCAGCAGTATCCTGCTCCAGTACCAAAGCCCTGCAGAGGGCATCTGCCAAACACCAGTATCCTGCTCCAGTACCCAAGCCCTGCAGAAGGTATCTCCCAAGCACCAGTATCCTGCTCCAGTACCCAAGCCCTACAGAGCTCTTCTGCCAAGCACCAGTATTCTGCTCCAGTACCCAAGCCCTGCAGAGGGCATCTGCAAAGCACCAGTATCCTGCTCCAGTACCCAAGCCCTGTTGAAGGTGTCTCCCAAGCAGCAGTATCCTGCTCCAGTACCCAAGCCCTGTTGAAGGTGTCTCCCAAGCAACAGTATCCTGCTCCAGTACCCAAGCCCTGTTGAAGGTGTATCCCAAGCAGCAGTATCCTGCTCCAGTACCAAAGCCCTGCAGAGGGCATCTGCCAAACACCAGTATCCTGCTCCAGTACCCAAGCCCTGCAGAAGGTATCTCCCAAGCACCAGTTTCCTGCTCCAGTACCCAAGCCCCACAGAGCGCTTCTGCCAAGCACCAGTATCCTGCTCCAGTACCCAAGCCCTGCAGAGGGCATCTACCAAGCACCAGTTTCCTGCTCCAGTACCCAAGCCCTGTTGAAGGTGTCTCCCAATCAGCAGTATCCTGCTCCAGTACCAAAGCCCTGCAGAGGGCATCTGCCAAACACCAGTATCCTGCTCCAGTACCCAAGCCCTGCAGAAGGTATCTCCCAAGCACCAGTATCCTGCTCCAGTACCCAAGCCCTACAGTGCGCTTCTGCCAAGCACCAGTATCCTGCTCCAGTACCCAAGCCCTGCAGAGGGCATCTGCAAAGCACCAGTATCCTGCTCCAGTACCCAAGCCCTGTTGAAGGTGTCTCCCAAGCAGCAGTATCCTGCTCCAGTACCCAAGCCCTGTTGAAGGTGTCTCCAAAGCAACAGTATCCTGCTCCAGTACCCAAGCCCTGTTGAAGGTGTCTCCCAAGCAGCAGTATCCTGCTCCAGTACCAAAGCCCTGCAGAGGGCATCTGCCAAACACCAATATCCTGCTCCAGTACCCAAGCCCTGCAGAAGGTATCTCCCAAGCACCAGTTTCCTGCTCCAGTACCCAAGCCCCACAGAGTGCTTCTGCCAAGCACCAGTATCCTGCTCCAGTACCCAAGCCCTACATAGGGCATCTGCCAAGCACCAGTATCCTGCTCCAGTACCAAAGCCCTGCAGAGGGCATCTACCAAACACCAGTATCCTGCTGCAGTACCCAAGCCCTGCAGAAGGTATCTCCCAAGCACCAGTAACCTGCTCCAGTATTCAAGCCCTACAGAGCGCTTCTGCCAAGCACCAGTATCCTGCTCCAGTACCCAAGCCCTGCAGAGAGCATCTGCCAAGCACCAGTATCCTGCTCTAGTACCCAAGCCCTACAGAGGGCATCTGCCAAGCACCAGTATCCTGCTCCAGTACCCATGCCATGCAGAGGGCATCTGCCAAGCAATAGTATGCTTGACATTTTTTAACTTATGTCTCCAACTTCTTCAGAATTGTCCAAACCTCTTTATTACTAATAACATTAATATAAGGGAAAAAAATGATTTATATATATATATATATATATATATATATCAGCACAGTCAAGAAGGCACTCTCCGTTTAATTCAATCGTTTAATGGTAAACGTTTTCGGGGTCTCCCCCGTCCTCAGACCACTTCACTTCACTCAGACCTTCTTGACTGTGCTGATATTTGATTGTTTGTAAGTGCACCCCGGCAGCTGGATGATAAACAAAGAGTGCTGGTTCCCTGCTTCTGTTTGTATATATATATATATATATATGCAGCCACCAATCAGCAGCTAGAACCTAGATTCTTTGCTGCTGCTGAGCTTAACTAGATAAACTATTCAGCAAAGGATAACAAAAGAAAGAAGCAAATTAAATAATAGAAGTAAATAGTGTTAAAGTAAAATAACGTGAAGACAGCTGGTCCAAATTTTAAAAGGTTATAATTGTACAATTAAACAGGATTACAACAAAAATGACAACAGGTCATTTCACATGGTAATACAAGTGTGGCAAGCCCCCTCAGATAGTAACAGTTTCTTCTTTTATAGCCCATGTGTTGTGCTTCTGAGAATTTTCACACATAGGCACCTTGTGGTCTTTCCTTATCTTATCCATACAGACTTGGGTGTTATTCCTAAAACTTAAAGACTTACGGCTAGATTTAGAGTTTAGCGGCCAAAGGGGTGCGTTAGCTACGCGTGCTTTTAATCTCCCGCACCTTTTAAATACCGCTGGTATTTAGAGTTCACAGAATGGCTGGGTTTTCACTGCGTTAGGCTCCAAAAAGGGAGCGTAGAGCATATTTTAACGCCACTGCAACTCTAGATACCAGCGGTGCTTACGGACGCGGCCAGCTTCAAAAACGTGCTCGTGCACGATATCCCCATAGAAAACAATGGGGCATTTTGAGCTGAAAAAAAACTAACACATGCAAAAAAGCAGCGTTCAGCTCTTAACGCAGCCCCATTGTTTTCTATGGGGAAACACTTCCTACGTCTGCACCTAACATATACCCCGAGTCTAAACACCCCTAACCTTACACTTATTAACCCCTAATCTGCCGCCCCTGCTATCGCTGACACCTGCATATTTTTTTTAAGGCCTAATCTGCCGCTCCGTAAACCGCCGCTACCTACATTATCCCTGTGTACACCTAATCTGCTGCCCCTAACACCGCCGACCCCTATATTATATTTATTAACCCCTAATCTGCCACCCCCGCTATTGCTGACACCTGCATATTTTTTTTAACCCCTAATCTGCCGCTCCATAAACCGCCGCTACCTATATTATCCCTGTGTACCCCTAATCTGCTGCCCCTAACACCGCCGACCCCTATATTATATTTATTAACCCCTAATCTGCCCCCCACAACATCGCCTCCACCTGCCTACACTTATTAACCCCTAATCTGCCAAGCGGACCGCACCGCTACTATAATAAAGTTATTAACCCCTAATCCGCCTCACTCCCTCCTCAATAACCCTATAATAAATAGTATTAAACCCTAATTTGCCCTCCCTAACATCGCCGACACCTAACTTCAATTATTAACCCCTAATCTGCCGACCGAATCTCGCCGCTACTGTAATAAATGGATTAACCCCTAAAGCTAAGTCTAACCCTAACACTAACACCCCCCTAAATTAAATATAATTTTTATCTAACAAAATAAATTAACTCTTATTAAATAAATTTTTCCTATTTAAAGCTAAATACTTACCTGTAAAATAAACCCTAATATAGCTACAATATAAATTATAATGATATTGTAGCTATTTTAGGATTAATATTTATTTTACAGGCAACTTTGTATTTATTTTAACCAGGTACAATAGCTATTAAATAGTTAATAACTATTTAATAGCTAAAATAGTTAAAATAATTACAAAATTACCTGTAAAATAAATCCTAACCTAAGTTACAATTAAACCTAACACTACACTATCAATAAATTAATTAAATACAATACCTACAATTATCTATAATTAAACCTAACACTACACTATCAATAAATAAATTAAATACAATACCTACAAATAAATACAATGAAATAAACTATCTAAAGTACAAAAAATAAAAAAGAACTAAGTTACAAAAAATAAAAAAATATTTACAAACATTAGAAAAATATTACAACAATTTTAAACTAATTACACCTACTCTAAGCCCCCTAATAAAATAACAAAGCCCCCCAAAATAAAAAAATGCCCTACCCTATTCTAAATTAAGCTCTTTTACCTTACCAGCCCTGAAAAGGGCCCTTTGCGGGGCATGCCCCAAAGAATTCACAATCAGCCAATCAGATCCAAGTTCAATCCGATTGGCTGATCCAATCAGCCAATCAGATTGAGCTCGCATTCTATTGGCTGATCGGAACAGCCAATAGAATGCGAGCTCAATCTGATTAGCTGATCCAATCAGCCAATCGGATTGAACTTGAATCTGATTGGCTGATTCCATCAGCCAATCAGAATATTTCTACCTTAATTCCGATTGGCTGATAGAATCCTATCAGCCAATCGGAATTCGAGGGACGCCATCTTGGATGACGTTATTTAAAGGAACCGTCATTCGGCGAGAATGCGTCGGTTGAAGAGGATGTTCCGCGTCCCCTTGGAAGAAGATGGCTCCGCTCCGCTCCGGAAGAAAGAAGATTGAAGATGCGGCTTGAAAGAAGACCTCATCCCGATGATAGACTTCCGACTTCAGCCCGATGATGGATTTCTTCAGACGCCGCTTGGATCCAGACTTCAGCCCGAGGATGGACGTCACTCTTCAGCCCCCCCCTTGGGCTTGGATCAAGACTTCGGACCCTCTTCTGGACAGATCGGGACCCGGTGAGGCGAAAACAAGGTAGGAAGAGCTTCAGGGGATTAGTGTTAGGTTTATTTAAGGGGGGTTTGGGTTAGATTAGGGGTATGTGTGTGGTGGGTTGTAATGTTGGGGGGGGTATTGTATGTGTTTTTTTTACAGGCAAAAGAGCTGAATTCTTTGGGGCATGCCCCGCAAAGGGCCCTTTTCAGGGCTGGAAAGGTAAAAAAGCTTTGAACTTTTTTATTTTAGAATAGGGTAGGGCATTTTTTTATTTTGGGGGGCTTTGTTATTTTATTAGGGGGCTTAGAGTAGGTGTAATTAGTTTAAAATTGTAATATTTTTCTAATGTTTGTAAATATTTTTTTATTTTTTGTAACTTAGTTCTTTTTTATTTTTTGTACTTTAGTTAGTTTATTTAATTGTATTTATTTGTAGGTATTGTATTTAATTAATTTATTGATAGTGTAGTGTTAGGTTTAATTATAGATAATTGTAGGTATTGTATTTAATTAATTTATTGATAGTGTAGTGTTAGGTTTAATTTTAGATAATTGTAGGTATTGTATTTAATTAATTTATTGATAGTGTAGTGTTAGGTTTAATTGTAACTTAGGTTAGGATTTATTTTACAGGTAATTTTGTAATTATTTTAACTATTTTAGTTATTAAATAGTTATTAACTATTTAATAGCTATTTGTACCTGGTTAAAATAAATACAAAGTTGCCTGTAAAATAAATATTAATCCTAAAATAGCTACAATATAATTATAATTTATATTGTAGCTATATTAGGGTTTATTTTACAGGTAAGTATTTAGATTTAAATAGGAATAATTTATTTAATAAGAGTTAATTTATTTCGTTAGAATAAAATTATATTTAACTTAGGGGGATGTTAGGGTTAGGGTTAGCTTTAGGGGTTAAAACATTTATTAGAGTAGCGGTGAGCTCCGATCGGCAGATTAGGGGTTAATACTTGAAGTTAGGTGTCTGCGATGTTAGGGAGGGCAGATTAGGGGTTAATACTATTTATTATAGGGTTATTGAGGCGGGAGTGAGGCGGATTAGGGGTTAATAACTTTATTATAGTAGCGGTGCGGTCCGCTCGGCAGATTAGGGGTTAATAAGTGTAGGCAGGTGGAGGCGACGGTGAGGGGGGCAGATTAGGGGTTAATAAATATAATATAGGGGTTGGCGGTGTTAGGCGCAGCAGATTAGGGGTACATAGCTATAATGTAGGTGGCAGTAAAATAGCTGAACACAAGTGAAATGTAACTGCTATAGTCAGCCCATTCTAACATTTGAGAAATATATACAGAATTAAAAATATTTTTCCTTAACATTTCTCACCCTTTTGATAATTTTATTATCACATGTATTTATCTATTACCTTGCGTTTATTATCACGCCATTATTACTTTGTGTTTCTCATTAGACTAACTAACAGCCTTCCTACCTGGAAATTACCCCTTAAACAGACTGTATATCACTGAGTATACAGATAAGCTGCATAGACAGTGGGATGCTGAGCCTCCATTCCAGATCTGCCTACATAGTTATCATTTTCTCTAAGCATTCACACATCTTTATTGGTAACACACAAACACAAAATATGTAATCTCTATTTAAACAGATAACAACAGCAGCCAGACCTGCATCCCTTCAGAGGCCTAGGTCCAAATCCTGTAGTAGGCCCAAAGCTGATAAGGTGCAATTGTGGGACCCCCTCGCAGAGATGAGATCTTCCACCTGTCTCCTAAAATGCCTGGAGGGTCTGCAGGGGAGGCAGGTAGCTGAACTAGGTTATCAGTCGGTCATCTCTGTGGCTGTTGTATCATCACCCTAAGCAATCGGTGTCTTCATCTATTTGCTGCAACGAGAAACACAAATCATTAACAATTTCCAACCAATTAGGCACATTAGAATTACTCCTATCACAACCACTATGGGTTTTAAAAGATTTGTAAGCATATTGTTAAACCAGGTTCCAATAGAACCCATCCAAGAAAATGGGCTCCATCCCTCCTTAGCTATATCTCTAGATCTCTGTTGTAACTCTTTTACTTTATTCATGTGTTCTTCTATGGGATCATGGGAATCCTCCACCCAGGTACAACATTCTGAACCAATAATCTTACATGTCCCCCCTTCAATGGCAAGTAGGTAATCAAGAGCCGTCCTATTCTGCAGAGCCACGTTTCTAACTTGGGCTAACTCTTCATTAAGGACATGTATAGAACTTGTAATCTCATTAATAATCCCATCCATAATACTAGCATATTTGTTAATTCTATTGGCTAGCTCAATTCCCCAACCTGTCCAGGCAGGGAACCACATCCAGGCTTTATCTGCAGATGAGAATAATTCTCGCTTATACCTTGTTTCCTCTAGGGATGTTTCAAACACTGAAATATTTGAGCGTATTCTGATGGCTGGTACAACTCTTCCTATGGTACAATTACCCCATGCTCCCATGGGAAGCCATGAGTAGGCTTTATTACCACAAATGTAATAGAGTCCTTGTTTCAGGACAATTGGAATAATCTTACCATGCTTTCCCAGCCATAGTTGAAACCATCTCATATTGTTATATAACTGAGTTTGACAGCTCAATTTGTCATTGTCTGTATGTCCAAGACAAGCACACCTAGGGGCACACAAATCTTTTAATGTTGGACAAAAACACAAACTATTACAATCAGCAGTTACTGTATCACATGGTTCTTCGTTAGGTTCCATATTAAATGTAAAGGTAGCATTTCTACAATCTGTTTCCCCCACATATACCTTGGGCAAACTAAATATGCGACCTTTCATGTTTGCTATGTAATTAACATACATTGGCCCTATACACATTGTAGGTGTAGAAACTATAACAGCAAGTTCTAAGTATGTACCTTGATCTGAGATAGCATTATGAACAGAGTGATCTATATCTATTTGAACATCATAGCTGTAATCTGTCACATTTAAATCATTCATTGATATTGGTACACCTATTAAAGGGATTCCTTTATGATTGGCAGGAACATTAGAGCATATCCAACAGTCTGTGGCATTCAGTTGCTTGGCGGTTTGTTGGTGTAAAAGCCAGATGGAATTTGTCCATTTGTCACCCTTCACTGGTGTATAGAGGTAAAAAATACAAAGCAAAGGACAAAGAAAAAAACAGGACAGTATATACATTTTGGCAGTTAGTGAACCCTCTTTGTCCCCAGTGGTCTCACTCTTTTGACACAGGTTTTTATCACCGGCCTGGAAGTTCACTTTATTACAGTGAGAGGCGTGTATCCAGTTTGGTTTCCCTTCCACTTTGACTGAGGTGGGTGTTGTCAGTAACACCTGATATGGGCCGTCAAACCGGGGGTCTAAGTGTCTCCTCACGTATCTTCTTATCACCACCCAGTCTCCAGGGTGCAGGTGATGAGTTCCAGTTATTTGTTCTGGATCTGGTAATGAAGAGAAAACTTTTCCATGCAAATTAGTCAGTTGCTCATGCAGCTGAACAACATAATCAGTTAGAGAAGCATACTGCCCATGTAATTCTTTGTGGAAAGAAAAGTCCTGTTAGTGGTGGCCTACCAAACAAAATTTCAAATGGCGAAAGGCCATGCTTTCCCTTTGGGGTGTGTCTTACTGCAAAGAGGGCTAAAGGTAAGGCTTGTACCCAAGTAAGTTTTGTCTGTTCACAGATTTTAGCTATTTTATTTTTTAAAACACCATTGGCTCTCTCTACTTTCCCAGATGATTGTGGGTGGTAAGGAGTATGGAGATGCTGGTTAATCTGCAACCCTTTCATAATTTCTGCAAACACTTGCCCAGTAAAATGAGTCCCTCTATCAGATTCTACTGTTTCAGGTAAACCATATCTGCACACAATTTCGGTTATCAATTTTTTTGCTGTTACACCTGCTGTTGCCTTGGCAACCAGCCAGGCCTCCACCCAAGAGGAAAACATGTCTACACAGACCAAAACATACTCATACACACCACATTTGGGCAGCTGAATATAGTCTATTTGCAGTCTTTGGAATGGGTAGTCAGGTTTTACAAGGTGTTTCATCTCCACCTTTGTCAATTTACCTGGATTGTATTTAGCAAAAATCATGCATTTCTTGCACCATTCAGTTGCAAATTGTGAGAAACCTGGTGTAAACCAAAATGTATTAACACTTGCAATCATTCCCCCTTTGGAAAGATGGGAAGCGAGATGAGATAAACTGGCTAAAACAGGATATAGCACTGTAGGTGCACATAATCTACCATCACCATGTTTCCAAACCTCATTTTCCAGTGTACAACCAGCGTTTTTCCACTTGCTCTGAGTTAGGGAACCTGTTTGGTTTTGGAGGTTTTTCAAGACATCCATTGTCAAATTCTCCACAGTTTCAGAGGACTGTTGGAGTATCATGAGAGCTGCCTTCTTGGCTGCTTCATCTACCCTATTATTACCCATAGTGATAGGATCTATTGCTCGCTGATGTGCCTGGCATTTCATAACAGCTACAGCTCTAGGTAGCTTCACCTCTTGTAGCAAATCCTGTATGAGGTCTGCATGTTTTACCGTTTTGCCACTAGAGGTCAGAAAACCTCTATGTGCCCACAGAAAGCCAAAATCATGGATAACTCCATAAGCATAACGGGAGTCTGTGTATATGTTCACAGTCTTCCCTTCTGCCAATTCACATGCCTTAGACAAGGCAAGCAACTCAGCGTTTTGTGCTGAATGTAGGCCTGGATCAAGGGACTCAGAGTACAGAATGGAGGCGTCATCTGCTATGGCAAACCCAGCAGCAAAGCCTCCCTCTGGTCTCTGCAGTCTAGAGCCATCTACATAGAGAGTCATTTCAGCATTTGGGATAGGGTAATCCAGGGCAGAACAGGGAGGAACATAGTATAATTCTATTTCTTGCTCACAGTCATGTCCTGAGTGCTGTTCCCAATTGTGATCCTGAAGTGGCAAAAGGGTAGCTGGATTCAAAACATTGCACCTGAGAATGACAATGTTGGACGGTACCAGCAAGGAAATTTCATATTTAGTTAGTCTAGCTGCAGAGAGGTGTCTGGTTGTCAGGCTGTGGAGCACCGCTTGTACAGCATGAGGGACCATAAGAAACAACTGGTTCCCAAGAACAATGTCAGTTGTTTTTTCAACTAGCATTGCTGCTGCCGCAACTGATTTTACACATGCTGCTCCTGCTAGTATTACAGAATCTAGCTTGGCACTGAAGTACCCCACTGGTTTCTGTTTTTCCCCATACTTCTGAGTAAGCACTCCTGAAGCCTGTCCCTCCTGTTCATGACAGAACAAATAGAATGGCTTATTATAGTTTGGGAGTGCCAATGACGGGGCACAGAGTATAGCAGCTTTGAATTGGTCCACAGCCTGTGCTTCCTCTCCAGACAGCTCTATGTGTCCAGTCTGAGTGGTTAGAGCATATAGAGGAGCAGCAATTTGAGACATATTAGGTATCCACTGTCTACAGTACCCAACTAGTCCCAAAAAGGCTCTGATCTGTTTAGCATTCTGGGGGTATGGTGCCCTCTGTATCACGGAGACTCTATCTGTAGTGATATGTTTCGAGCCCCGTGATATACAGTGCCCCAGAAAAATGACTTTTTCCTGGCAGAACTGTAATTTACTAAAGGATACCTTGCATCCCTCATTGTTCAAGTGGGAGAGCAGTGAAGCAGTCGCACTGGCGCACAGCTCTTTCGAGGAGGCTGCCAGCAGAATATCATCAACATACTGCACAATAGTCACCCCAACTAATGCCTGCCACCTATCTAGGACCTGTTTCATAACTTGACTAAATTCAGATGGCGAAGAGACCATCCCCATTGGCAATCTTGACCAAGCATACTGTTGTCCTTCGAAAGTGAAGACAAACAGGTGTTGGGAGTCAGTATGTACAGGAACACAAAAGAAAGCGTCAACCAAATCTTTCACACTGAACCAGGAGGCGTCTGAAGGAATTTCTACTAGAATAGTGTGCGGATTTGGGACAAGTGGGGCATCTTCCTGAAAAATCTTATTCACTGCCCGTAAATCATGAACTAGTCGGAACTGACCTGGTTTCCCTTGCTTAGCCACGGGATTCAGGGGTGTATTTACTGGTGATTTTGTGGGAATCAGGATCCCCTGATTCACAAAGTTTTTAATTTGATCCCTTATGCCATTTATTTGTTTCATACTGAGAGGGTATTGAGGGATCCTGGGTAATTTAGCTCCGGGTCTGAGCTTGATCACCACTGGGTCCGCTTGTTTTATCAGGCCCACTGGACTACCTTTAGTAGCCCAAACATCCAGGGGAACATCCCTCAGGTCAGGTGGAATATCCTGCTCCACAGGAATGTACACTGCCATCAGGGGTACCAGACTCTCCAGAGTGTTGTGATCATCAGATCCCACTCGGGTAGTCACTATTGGTCCATCCTCTGTATATTGGATGTTTGCTTTCAACTTCATCAGTGCATCTCTTCCCAGCAAATTGCAGGTAACAGTATTACTGAGAACAAAGGAGAGGGATGTGTTAACCTGACCTATAGTTACAGGGGTTTCTACAGTTTCCTTTAGCATGATAGTTTTACCCGCTAGTCCTATAGCATCAATTTGTCCAGAAATTTTCAAATTTTGGGCTTCTGATCTTTTGAGAACACTGCGGGCTGCTCCAGTATCCACCAAACACTCCACAGAATGATATGGCATGTCAGAGAGGGTCAGACAAACAAAGGCATCACCCCCTCTGCTCTCAGATATGATTGGTAGTACTGGAAACCTAGCCCGTCAATTGCTCTCTTGTCTTCCCCATTTTGGAGCTTTGCAGTCTCTTGCAAAATGACCCGGTTTGTCACAGTTATAGCATTTGCCTTTTCTGGGTTCCCCCTTATTTGTCCCTTTAAACTGTTTCCATTGGGGTTTCCCAGGAGTACTTACTAGCATTACTCTTTGTGCTTTCTTTTCCTGTACTTCTTCTATGTTCCTTTGTATTGAGCTCGCTAAGCTCATTAGTGCTGGGACTGATTTATCTCGCCAATCAGAATGGGCAGAAACCAATTTATCATGGATTTCTTAATTCAGTCCGGACACCAATGTGGCAGTGAGCATTTTTCCCATACCTTGGTCCTCAAGGTTACCTCCCGCCTCCTCCACAGCTTTCATAAACCTTTCAAAGTAGTCCTCTACAGGTTCTTTAGCCTTTTGTTGGATAGTTGTCACCCTAACCCAAGACTGTGGAGGGAACACCTCCGTGATTTTATGCTTGAGCTGGTCAACATATTCCAATGCCCTCCGTGGGGTATTCTCTACTTCTGATGGGTTAAGTGGCAGAACAAGTTTAGTACATATGGCAGAGGTGTCTATTTGTCCGGCCACAACCCTTATTATCTGCAACAGATCTCTCCATGTGGGATTGTAGCTGACAGTAATATTGTACAGCTCATTTACAAACCCATATGGATTGCTCCGTGGCTTAGGGACAGATGAGAGAAATCCCTTCATTTCTCCAGGTGTCCATGGGACATGCTGGGTAACATTACAGTCTGCCTGACCATCTGTGCCTGGGATAAATTGTTCCCTGACGGGGTAAGCAGAGGCCCGAGGTGTAAAAAGTTCCCCAGTCATTCTGCCCACCTCCTCAGAGTCCACCTTGGGAGTAATTAGGAGTTCTCCCTCCACCCCACAAAATACTTTTCCTCCCCTTGGGGCATACAGTTCTTGCCATGATGTGGTATGAGACACTAATGTTGGGGCAGTGGCCTTAACTCGGGGTTCATCATATAAAGGGGGGTATAAAAGAGGAGATTGCAATCCTCCAGTGGGGGACACCGTGGTTAGGCTAGCAGTCTTTGGTCTGGCCCCTAGTTCTACTAAGACCTCTGCATTGCCCACGGTATGCTCCACCAGAGACACTGCAAGCTGCTCTATCTGTTCTACCTCTTCCCTTTCTGAGTCTGACTGACTTCCCTCTCCTAACTGGTCTTTTCTCCCTGACTTGGTTTCTATGGTAAAAATACCTTGGCTCTGTTGCTGTCTCTGATAGGATTCTACAGTCCATCTACTCCAAGCTGCCTTCTCATTAGGCTATCAATTTTTTCTTAAAATTTTTGTAGAGATTCTGCCAGTGGGATAATTCAAAGGTTCCCCCTTTGGGAATCCCAATATCCATTCCCTTAGTCAGCTTGCACCATTTAGGCAGATGCAGGCTAACCCACGTGCCATATTTTTTATTAATTTCCTCCTGTGGGTTAGAAGGAAATTTTGGACGCCCATTTCTTAAGGATGACCTTGTGTCATCCTTGCTAAGATCGTTGCCCATAATCTTTTTTATGATGGAGGGGACTCTTACCCTTCTCTCTCGACTCTTAGCAATACTGTGACTGTGGCTGCCAGGAAAGGTCTCACTCAAAATCCCACTTTAAAAATCCCTGCTGGTAATCCCACCAAATTTTATACCCAGCCCAAATAATAATCAGTAGGGAGATAAACCCAATAAGTATCTGAACTCTTATATTATTAAAGTCAATGTCAAACATACTGGGGTGCTTATATCAATTGTTTTATATATCAGGAGAGACAAGTCTGCTACAGCTCAGGGATGTGCCCTTCAGTATAGGAGTGTGCAAACTCAAACCAGTGTGTCCAAGGTTTTCAGAAACAAAGCCAAGAGGTGATCAAAAGATCAGAATTCGCCCTTGTTCTCTGGGAATAGCACTATGCCCAATAGCAGCAATGGACTGAAGCTGAACTTAATCAACGATGTCCATAGGCCGAGCATAGGGGGTACCCAGAGACTTTGTACTGACAGACCAAGGTTGACTAGTAAGGAATTCTGCAGCTACCCACACTTAACCTTCTATTGTCCCTTTACTGTACAGACAATATTAGTAACAGTTTACTTGACAAACACAGAACTTTTGTGTCTGAGGACAGTAGGATCCTCTTGCTTAACACACTACTGCTCCCACTTGCTTTCTCCGCAGAGGGGCGTCTTGGAGCAGTACATTCACACGCCATAAAGGACCTCTTACACTCACACATTCATAACAAAAGATGTTAAAACATAAAACATAAAATACAACTGACTCAGAAACTTGGGAGTTTGTACTCACGACAGGACAGAGGGTTTAGGAATTAGAGGATAAGAGAGCAAATTGAGAAACAAAGGTTATCACCTTATTTTGGCGCCTGTGGTCTCCTGTCCTCAGAGTTCTATTCCTGGCTCCGTCCGCAATCGCTTTCAAACTCCCGGGTTTCGGCACCAAATTGTTAAAGTAAAATAACGTGAAGACAGCTGGTCCAAATTTTAAAAGGTTGTAATTGTACAATTAAACAGGATTACAACAAAAATGACAACAGGTCATTTCACATGGTAATACAAGTGTGGCAAGCCCCCTCAGATAGTAACAGTTTCTTCTTTTATAGCCCATGTGTTGTGCTTCTGAGAATTTTCACACATAGGCACCTCGTGGTCTTTCCTTATCTTATCCATACAGACTTGTGTGTTATTCCTAAAACTGAAAGACTAGGGCCTAGATTTGGAGTTTGGCGGTAGCCGTGAAAACCAGCGTTAGAGGCTCCTAACGCTGGTTTTAGGCTACCTCCGGTATTTGGAGTCACTCAAAAAAGGGTCTAACGCTCACTTTTCAGCCGCAACTTTTCCATACCGCAGATCCCCTTACGTAAATTGCGTATCCTATCTTTTCAATGGGATTTTTCTAACTCCGGTATTTAGAGTCGTGTCTGAAGTGAGCGTTAGAATTCTAACGACAAAACTCCAGCAGCAGAAAAAAGTCAGTAGTTAAGAGCTTTCTGGGCTAACGCCGGTTCATAAAGCTCTTAACTACTGTACTCTAAAGTACACTAACACCCATAAACTACCTATGTACCCCTAAACCGAGGTCCCCCCACATCGCCGCCACTCGATTAATTTTTTTTAACCCCTAATCTGCCGACCGCCACCTACGTTATACTTATGTACCCCTAATCTGCTGCCCCTAACACCGCCGACCCCTATATTATATTTATTAACCCCTAACCTGCCCCCCACAACGTCGCAGCCAGCTACCTACAATAATTAACCCCTAATCTGCCGACCGCAAAGCGCCGCCACCTACGTTATACTTATGTACCCCTAATCTGCTGCCCCTAACACCTCCGACCCCTATATTATATTTATTAACCCCTAATCTGCCCCCTCAACGTCGCCTCCACCTGCCTACACTTATTAACCCCTAATCTGCCGAGCGGACCGCACTGCTATTATTATAAAGTTATTAACCCCTAATCCGCCTCACTAACCCTATAATAAATAGTATTAACCCCTAATCTGCCCTCCCTAACATTGCCGACACCTAACTTCAAACATTAACCCCTAATCTGCCGACTGGAGCTCACCGCTATTCTAATAAATGTATTAACCCCTAAAGCTAAGTCTAACCCTAACACTAACACCCCCTAAGTTAAATATAATTTTAATCTAACGAAATTAATTAACTCTTATTAAATAAATTATTCCTATTTAAAGCTAAATACTTACCTGTAAAATAAACCCTAATATAGCTACAATATAAATTATAATTATACTATAGCTATTTTAGGATTAATATTTATTTTACAGGTAACTTTGTATTTATTTTAACCAGGTACAATAGCTATTAAATAGTTAAGAACTATTTAATAGCTAAAATAGTTAAAATAATTACAAATTTACCTGTAAAATAAATCCTAACCTAAGTTACAATTAAACCTAACTCTACACTATCAATAAATTAATTAAATAAAATACCTACAATTACCTACAATTAAACCTAACACTACACTATCAATAAATTAATTAAATACAATACCTACAAATAACTACAATGAAATAAACTAACTAAAGTGCAAAAAATAAAAAAGAACTAAGTTACAAAAAATAAAAAAATATTTACAAACATAAGAAAAATATTACAACAATTTTAAACTAATTACGCCTACTCTAAGCCCCCTAATAAAATAACAAAGCCCCCCAAAATAAAAAAATGCCCTACCCTATTCTAGATTTCTAAAGTTCAAAGCTCTTTTACCTTACCAGCCCTGAACAGGGCCCTTTGCGGGGCATGCCCCAAGAAGTTCAGCTCTTTTGCCTGTAAAAAAAACCATACAATACCCCCCCAACATTACAACCCACCACCCACATACCCCTAATCTAACCCAAACCCCCCTTAAATAAACCTAACACTAAGCCCCTGAAGATCTCCCTACCTTGAGTCGTCTTCACCCAGCCGAGCCAAATTCTTCATCCAAGCGGAGCAAGAAGAGGTCCTCCATCCGGTAGAAGTCTTCATCCAAGCAGGGCAGAAGAGGTCTTCCATCCGATTGAAGTCTTCATCCAAGCGGGATCTTCTATCGTCAACTATCCGATCTGTTCCGATCAGCCAATAGAATGCGAGCTCAATCTGATTGGCTGATTGGATCAGCCAATCGGATTGAACTTGATTCTGATTGGCTGATTCCATCAGCCAATCAGAATATTCCTACCTTAATTCCGATTGGCTGATAGAATCCTATCAGCCAATCGGAATTCGAGGAACGCCATCTTGGATGACGTCATTTAAAGGAACCGTCATTCGTCGTTCAGTCGTCGGCCAGGATGGATGTTCCGCGTCGGAGGTCTTCAGGATCCTGCCGCTCCGCTCCGGATGGATGACTATAGAAGATCCTGCTTGGATGAAGACTTCAATCAGATGGAAGACCTCTTCTGCCCCGCTTGGATGAAGACTTCTACCGGATGGAGGACCTCTTCTTGCTCCGCTTGGATGAAGAATTTGGCTCGGCTGGGTGAAGACGACTCAAGGTAGGGAGATCTTCAGGGGCTTAGTGTTAGGTTTATTTAAGGGGGGCTTGGGTTAGATTAGGGGTATGTGGGTGGTGGGTTGTAATGTTGGGGGGGGGGTATTGTATGTTTTTTTTTACAGGCAAAAGAGCTGAACTTCTTGGGGCATGCCCCGCAAAGGGCCCTGTTCAGGGCTGGTAAGGTAAAAGAGCTTTGAACTTTAGTAATCTAGAATAGGGTAGGGCATTTTTTATTTTGGGGGGCTTTGTTATTTTATTAGGGGGCTTAGAGTAGGTGTAATTAGTTTAAAATTGTTGTAATATTTTTCTTATGTTTGTAAATATTTTTTTATTTTTTGTAACTTAGTTCTTTTTTATTTTTTGTACTTTAGATAGTTTATTTCATTGTAGTTATTTGTAGGTATTGTATTTAATTTATTTATTGATAGTGTAGTGTTAGGTTTAATTGTAGATAATTATAGGTATTTTATTTAATTAATTTATTGATAGTGTAGTGTTAGGTTTAATTGTAACTTAGGTTAGGACTTATTTTACAGGTAATTTTGTAATTATTTTAACTATTTTAGCTATTAAATAGTTCTTAACTATTTAATAGCTATTGTACCTGGTTAAAATAAATACAAAGTTACCTGTAAAATAAATATTAATCCTAAAATAGCTATAATATCATTATAATTTATATTGTAGCTATATTAGGATTTATTTTACAGGTAAGTATTTATCTTTAAATAGGAAAAATGTATTTAATAAGAGTTAATTTATTTCGTTAGATAAAAATTATATTTAACTTAGGGGGGGTGTTAGTGTTAGGGTTGGACTTAGCTTTAGGGGTTAATACATTTATTAGAATAGCGGTGAGCTCCAGTCGGCAGATTAGGGGTTAATAATTGAAGTTAGGTGTCGGCGATGTTAGGGAGGGCAGATTAGGGGTTAATACTATTTATTATAGGGTTAGTGAGGCGGAACTTTATTATGATAGCGGTGCGGTCCGGTCGGCAGATTAGGGGTTAATAAGTGTAGGCAGGTGGAGGCGACGTTGTGGGGGGCAGATTAGGGGTTAATAAATATAATATATGGGTCGGCGGTGTTAGGTAGGTTAGATTAGGGGTACATAGAGATAACGTAGCTGGCGGCGGTGTACGGAGCGGCAGATTAGGGGTTAATAATAATATGCAGGGGTCAGCGATAGCGGGGGCGGCAGATTAGGGGTTAATAAGTATAAGGTTAGTAATGACCACTAGGTCACCAGAGGGCGCTCGTGCGAAACTATTTGTAAATTAAAGTATACATTTTATATACACAACTTGTATTATAACAAAATGTTTCTAATATATCAATGCTGGGTCATATAAAACAATCTTGCAATATTAAAAGAAATGAAAAGTGGAACCTCATTAAATGATGTTCGATTGGAAGTCCGTGATGGAAATGTCCCAGTGTCAAATGATATATATGAAGTCCTGTGGATCCGATTCAACCCCAGGATAGAATCACTTGAACACTTTTTTCCTTTCTTTTTTTCCCTTTTCGGCTGCACTCTCCAAACCGATCCCAAGTGGAACACGTATTTTCTGAAAAACGAAGACAAAAAGAGAGGCGCACAAATGTGTGTATCGATAGAGATAAGGGAAGCACACACTTCAGAGGATTTGTACACAGGGTACTCACACTTTATCACAGCACACCAGTGTGCTTGTGGAAACGTGCTGGCAATCAGAGCTGGCCAGCTTGCTCTCTCCGGCTAATCTTCAGTTGCTGCGGCTCTCCGATAAATGAACTGTCTGGTAGTGGTATGCTCACAATCAATCTCCAGGCTCAAGTTGGTTAAAATAAACTTAAAACTTTTATTGCACAGAGTTGACAGGCATATATAAACAAGTTTAAAATTGCTACGCGTTTCTCGGCCCTCCTGGCCGTTTCATCAGGCATATCAAATCAGTTTTAAAACCGGCTTTTTATTGCCGCCACTACCAAACATTTCCACAAACACACCCCTTTCTTGATGGGTGTGTACAGGTAAGTTGAACAACATAGGTGAATTCTTAAAGGAACATATCCGGACCTCTATTTGTTACAACAGTTTCAAGAATTTACAAAAAATATCTATTTTATTTTGCAAACAAATTTATCCTTACTTGAACTGTGTAATGTGATGTGAACATAATACAAACACTGATAATAACTTATAATGGTAATACCCCTGGTCTCATATCGGAGACCTTCTTTTTGGATGGGACCGAAATCCGACCAATCACAGAGCTGCATTTTGATAACTTCCATATGACACACATAACAGTATAACAGTACCACCAATCTATCTAACATACTAACAACGAGGATATTTCTACTGTAGTCTCCTAACAGTTCTACATATGGATAAACACTTGGTTGTGAATTATAATAACACCACTGGTCTAATATCGGGGACCCTTCTTTTTGGATCGCCCTTCAGTAGATACAGGATCGGACCAATCCCAGGACTATATTCTGATGACTTCCATATAAAGTACATATTTGTGGTTCAGTATTGTAAACTGTACTGCCAATCTATTTTTCATACTTACAACCTGGATATTTCCACTTTGTTCTCCTAACGATTCTGCATGTGGGTAAAACACTTAGTTCTGTGACTCCCTAAATCTTAACTAATACCTCTAATATTGTGACTAACTATGATTATGTGATTCTACTCTGATCTGACGATCTAGTAATATATTAGTGAGGTCATGGTGATGTGTATTATGTTAATGGTTATATGATGTGATGGTGTGCTAATAAATACTTAATGTGAATGATGTGAATATTATTTAGGACATATGTGATTTGAGTGGATAGTCTATATCCATTCATCATATTTGTGATTATTAATATTTTGGAAATTTTAACATTATTGGCATATACGTCAAGTGTTAATGTAATTGTGTTGTGTACTATGTTATAAATTACATCATATAATAGAAAACTAATATATGGTTTGTGAGGGCTTGATAAGTGACTATGTGCTCGTATATGTTAACAAATTCGACATCGATTATGACATAGTTTATGTGATATATATGCTAGTGGAGATGGATTGTGTAAGACTAGGTCTGGTACCAAAGTGGATAGCATTATCAAAGTCTCCTAAGTGTGGAGCCCTTAATGTCCCTTTTGTGTTTCCCTAACCGGACAAGGGGGTTTTTTTAGAGGTGAGTCACCTAAAATGCGGCCGAGTCTATTACCTCATTAAGGCCATTAGGAAAAAGTGTACCAAACCTATATCACATAATCGTAGTTAGTCACAATATTAGAGGTATTAGTTAAGATTTAGGGAGTCACAGAACTAAGTGTTTTACCCACATGCAGAATCGTTAGGAGAACAAAGTGGAAATATCCAGGTTGTAAGTATGAAAAATAGATTGGCAGTACAGTTTACAATACTGAACCACAAATATGTACTTTATATGGAAGTCATCAGAATATAGTCCTGGGATTGGTCCGATCCTGTATCTACTGAAGGGCGATCCAAAAAGAAGGGTCCCCGATATTAGACCAGTGGTGTTATTATAATTCACAACCAAGTGTTTATCCATATGTAGAACTGTTAGGAGACTACAGTAGAAATATCCTCGTTGTTAGTATGTTAGATAGATTGGTGGTACTGTTATACTGTTATGTGTGTCATATGGAAGTTATCAAAATGCAGCTCTGTGATTGGTCGGATTTCGGTCCCATCCAAAAAGAAGGTCTCCGATATGAGACCAGGGGTATTACCATTATAAGTTATTATCAGTGTTTGTATTATGTTCACATCACATTACACAGTTCAAGTAAGGATAAATTTGTTTGCAAAATAAAATAGATATTTTTTGTAAATTCTTGAAACTGTTGTAACAAATAGAGGTCCGGATATGTTCCTTTAAGAATTCACCTATGTTGTTCAACTTACCTGTACACACCCATCAAGAAAGGGGTGTGTTTGTGGAAATGTTTGGTAGTGGCGGCAATAAAAAGCCGGTTTTAAAACTGATTTGATATGCCTGATGAAACGGCCAGGAGGGCCGAGAAACGCGTAGCAATTTTAAACTTGTTTATATATGCCTGTCAACTCTGTGCAATAAAAGTTTTAAGTTTATTTTAACCAACTTGAGCCTGGAGATTGATTGTGAGCATACCACTACCAGACAGTTCATTTATCGGAGAGCCGCAGCAACTGAAGATTAGCCGGAGAGAGCAAGCTGGCCAGCTCTGATTGCCAGCACGTTTCCACAAGCACACTGGTGTGCTGTGATAAAGTGTGAGTACCCTGTGTACAAATCCTCTGAAGTGTGTGCTTCCCTTATCTCTATCGATACACACATTTGTGCGCCTCTCTTTTTGTCTTCGTTTTTAAGTATAAGGTTAGGGGTGTTTAGACTCGGGGTACATGTTAGGGTGTTAGGTGCAGACGTAGGAAGTGTTTCCGCATAGCAAACAATGGGGCTGCGTTAGGAGCTGAACGCGGCTTTTTTGCAGGTGTTAGGTTTTTTTTCAGCTCAAACAGCCCCATTGTTTCCTATGGGGGAATTGTGCACGAGCACGTTTTTGAGGCTGGCCGCGTCCGTAAGCAACTCTGGTATCGAGAGTTGAAGCTGCGTTAAATATGCTGTACGCTCCTTTTTTGGAGCCTAACGCAGCCTTTATGTGGACTCTCAATACCAGAGTTATTTTTATGGTGCGGCCAGAAAAAAGCCGGCGTTAGCTACGCGGGTCCTTACCGACAAAACTCTAAATCTAGCCGTAAATTTGCACACACAGAAGTAAAATAGCTGAACACAAGTGAAATGTAACTGCTATAGTCAGCCCATTCTAACATATGAGAAATATATACAGAATTAAATATATTTTTCCTTAACAATAGGAAAGCTGTTTAAAATTTAATGCTCTTTCTGAATCATGAAATAAAAAAAAATTGGTTTCATATCCCTTTAATACAGGTACATGCCATTATATTGTATTTAAGATCTGTCTAGATTGCCTAGCTATGGGCTGTTTTGAACTACCAGTGTTCAAGGCTACCCTAACAGCAGCTCAATGATTAGCTTAACAAACTATTAGGGTGCTACTTGACACAATGCCATCAAAAGATGTATATCTCCAAAGGTTTTCAAATAAAAAATCTACCTAACATTTAACGGAATAATCCTACCTTCTGTAAGGAATGGTGTGGCATTTTGAATATTTTTTTCCCCCTGATTTTAATGTTATTAGTAATAAAGAGGTTTGGACAATTCTGAAGTAGTTGGAGACTAAAGTTCAAAAATGTCAAGCAAGCTATCTCCCTAAACTTGAAAATTGGCTTGAGAAATAGGCAACAATTTGATGATTATGAAAAAGAGTTAATCAGCTTTAAGGAGTAGAAATGAGAAGCAGTAGTATCTGTTTATGGGGAGAAGTGAGCATACTGTTGGCTGTTAGGCCCAGAAGAGAGGGTATTTCTAGCTAGATCAAGGAGAACAAAATTGTACAAACCACATACACTTACTGCAGATGGAAGCTCAGATAACAGCTCAAATAAGGGTAATAATGTCATTGCTAGTGGTAAACAACCAGCAGGCACCTAAGAAATGATAAAAAGATCAAACAATTAAAAAGGCACAGATCACATAATGGAAGAGTTAGTTTAATGGTTCAGTCACATGTTTTGTATGTGTCTAGGTAAATAACCCTTGTTTGTATCTGTTCCTTTGATTGTTTGATTGAAAGCATGCACTGTGTGATTACAGGTAGGGACCCAGGGATGAAAAGATCTTGCTATGGTTCTAGGCTTAAACCATTTCTTCAAATGCTGTAAATAACTCTTCTATTTGTCTTGCCAAACTTTCTTTGTGTTGTGTTAACACATTGGGGCATATTTATCAAGCTCCGTAAGACCGCTGCTCCATAACTTGTCAAGCCTGCTCTGAGGCCGCGGACAGAAATCAACCCAATCAAATACTATCGGGTTGATTGACACCCCCTGCTAGCGGCCGCGAAACTGCAGGGGGCGGCATTGCACCAGCAGTTTACAAGAACTGCTGGCGCAATGATAAATGCAGAAAGCGTATGCTGTCGGCATTTATCGATGTGCAGTGGACATGATACGCTACTTCATATCATGTCCGCTCGCACATTGATAAATATGCCCCATAAAATATATCAGTATCAGACCTGAGAAAGAGAGGACACTCTTGCAAAAGTTTGTACTTTGCTATGTAATGTTAGTCAAATAAAAAAAAAGTATCACTGCATACTGCAATACTCTTGTTATTTTGATATTTAACTGCTGGACTAATACAGCTACTACAATCTACCTATATATAAAGCAAAGTTTAAATGGGAAGAACAACACTATTTGACCCTTGACTTAGCTCTTGAGCAATAGCCTAAAAGAGGTTTTCAGTGCACCCCCATAGAGGTGTATTATGTGAAGGATTTAGCACACCGGCTCTATCTGACATTCAGATGTCAGTGTGCCCTAAGGTTTTGCTCAATCGCTATTTTACTTTGAGCTTGTAATATGAAAGTAAAAATAGAATCACAATGGAATGCACCATAGCTCTTACATTTTTGAGCTCCACTTGTAATCTTGGCCTATATGTAGAATGCAGTATCACAATATGTATTTCCATTACTTTGTCTATTTCAGTATTTGATATTTATTGGATTAGAAAACCTTACTGGTCATATCCTAACATAATGCTCACAAAGAACAAATTACCCATCTCAAACAATGCACAAAACATGGCTGTGATCAGTCTTAATCCAACGTTAATCTATCTGCAGTGGAGATGGATAAAACAAGGTTAGTATTCTAATGGGGCTGCTAATTCCCATGCAGAAATAAACTAATGCTTTCCAGTTAACACAGCCGTGATGTAGATTATGTTGACAGCAAATATAAATGTTTGGTTTTTCAGTTTGATTTATATTTGTTTCTATTAATGATACATTTATTAGAAAGAAATAGGGAATAAACCCAGTAAGTTGCAGTTTGTTTGCTTCTATCAAATGATGAGTACAGAAGGGTTTATTACCATTAGTTAGTTAAAACTTTCTAAATTGATTTACAAATGTATATCCAATCTACTTTATTTACTGGAGCATATTTTTGTGCTGCTCTTGGCACTAGGAAATCTGGTGCAACCAATAGCATTGCACATATTTGCCTCATATACTTTATATATTTCATTAGGAAGCCAGTGACAACTGGAGGGTCATGTACCTCCGCTAGACTATCAACAAACTATGCATACAGTATAAGAGTGAGAAGGCGTCATACCATAGAACTACCCATGCACATTTTATGGTTTACACCTCACCTGCACTGTTCAGCACAGTAATCTTGACACAGACCTGTACCTTGCCTGTACCTCTAAACTGTATTTCTATCCAGGACCTGTACCCTATTGGCACCTCTGACTTGGAATTGTATCTTACCTTCATCATTGAACGGCTTTCCAACTCAGGACTTGTACCTTGCTGGCATCTTTGAACATAGTGTTCAAAGTAGGTAAACTTCTTATTATGCCTAAGGGGGATAAGACCATGAAGGAAGTTTCTATGCCTCTAGAGACTTCAGTTACTACTGCAAATGAGCTTATACCTACAATAAATGAATCCTAACCTTAAAGTAACTGGGGGGGAGGCAAATAGCTACCAAATTAAGACAATATAATGCTAAACTAGGGGTAATCTAAAACTTAAAATCTAGAGGACGCAATACATTATTGAACACAGTTGTGGTATTTAGTGGGATAGTCAGGGTGGGTCAAGTTATAAGTGTTCATTATGCATGGCTAATAAGTCCATGGGTATGGCTAGGTGGTATGGTACAGGGCTAGACAGTGCCTGTTTTAAAGGGACAGAGGTAAGTAGGGCCATATTTGCCCTTCTTGATGGCTCAGGGTCACCTAATTGAAATTTGTACCTGTTATTTGCTTCTGGAGCACAATGGGACTACCAGTCCTGTTCTGTATGTAGTGTACATAATGGAAGTGCACTTAAAAGACTTGGGGTACTTTGCACCCTATGCACCCCATAGAGTTACCACTGGGCAAGAGAGCTTTGATTTGAGACAATGCAACAGTACAAGGTAAAATTAATATAATTCAAATACATTCTCCCATTACCACAAATGCTCTTCATGATTTCACTTCAGACATCTACCATTTAATAAAAATCATATTTATATCAAGCTACAATGCTTAAAGGGTCACTGCACTGTAAAACATGCTTCCATGTAGGGCTAGATTACGAGTGGAGAGGGTCAGGTAACACACATATTATAAATTGAAATTAAAACGTTTTTTGCTTGCGTACTAATATGACACAAGGAAAAAGGTGTAGTTAGAATTTTGCGTTAATGTATTTCCCAATAGACTTCAATGGAGCACAAAAAGTGGAAAAAACCAACAAGTCACGCAAACTTTATTGCATTTTCTCAAATGCACTAACCCAATGTGAAATATTAATATTTCCCATTCCAATGTGCTTCACATAGCAGAATGTTATATTTATTCATAAATACATATTTTTATATATATATATTTATATATATATATATATATATATATATATATATATATATATATATATATATATATATATAAGTAGATTCAATAATAAGCACTCTCTGGATTTAAACACAGCAAATTTAATAGGCAGTGACGTTTCGGGGCATTCACCCCTTCCTCAGACCAGGGGTGAATGCCCCGAAACGTCACTGCCTATTAAATTTGCTGTGTTTAAATCCAGACAGTGCTTATTATTGGTTCTACTTGAAAATTGTTTGAGAACCCTGTTTATACAGTATATATATATATATATATATATATATATATATATATATATATATATATATATATATATGTGCGTATGTACTACTAGCAGGTGTCCCAGCACTCCAGCCTAGGCAATCTATCAGCCACCTGGGTGCAATCCTCAAAAAGTCATATATAGGGGCCAGCAGCCGTTGGAGCCAGACGTGTTTCACTAGAGCTCCCCGCTTATGGCCAAATTAAATGCATTTATTTAACTAAAGAAAACGCTAGCATGGGATGCTGATCATTAAGGACTACTCTATAAGTAAAGGAGCACTTTTAATTGTAAACTGAAAATTGAAGACTTTTGGAAGATCAGTTACATGATTCAGTTTACACTGAAACTGACTTGTCCTATCTAAAACTGCAATTAAAGATACGTTCTCACTAAGCATGGATGAGATACGGGCATTGCTCTTGGAATTTGCAGGACAGATGCAGGCTAATTATTCTGACCTTATCCTTGGAATTCAAGCACCGTGCGCTCAGACAGAGAGCGATACAGGCAAGATGGCGGAGAGTGAGGATGTCTCGCTACAGGCCCAGGTTATGCAGGGCACACTCCTCAGGTCTGCTAAAAACAAGAACCATGACCCACAGCGTGAGAGAGTAACCCACATTGAAGTGGCAAGTGACCGTAAACCAGGTTCGCCTCTCAATGCTCCACAAGCTCAAGGGCTGCAATCTAATGCTGCTAGCAGAGAAGTTCAAAGTATGACGGAGCGTGAAGTGATGCCTAAACCCCGCCATATTTCTGTAAGTGAAATGGATATTATGGATGCCGGGAGATGTGCTCTATCCTGTGGGATGAAAATTGGGAGCCATATACAGACGGTGCCTATCAAGAACATTGTCACCTTACCGGCACAGGCCTGGCAAAGCGCAGAGGTCCGTCAGTTTCATAAGCCCAAGCCTTTCCTCATGATGGGGGAGACCCAACGTTTGATTCTAGATTCTTTTTTGTTGTTCCCGGTGGATGAATTGAGTGGCCAACAGGTACGGTACATCATAGACTTAGACCCCATAATTACTGGCTCGAGACGGATACACAGGCCCGACGCAATATGTATAGTGCTATTACCCACAACCGGTCCTATAATAACAGCTCCAATGAAGGCAGAGGCTGAGCTGCAGATGAGTCGGGCTGACAATTTCCCACAAAGTGGCAGGGACTTTCTTGGCCAGAATCTGAACTCTGTTAAAATCCCTAGACAGCCATGTCTCAGAGCTGGAGTGGGCTGACATTGTCAAATGTATGTTTAATACCGTTACAGGAGACTATGATAAGAGCCCTAACCTACAGCATATTAGAACTGTTTTGCACTGAAAACACTCTTGTTACTGTTCTCAACTTCCACTGACTATTTTATATGTTATGTGTTCAAAACCCCTTATTTGTGCTTTAGTTTATACATTAAGATTGAAAGAAGCATAGCTATCCATTTACTTGACTAGTGGTGGCTAGGTGGGTATCTTTCACCATGCCTGATTACTTTGTCCATAAGCTAACCTTGGCTATTTGCTAATATTATGGAGTTGTGGCACAAACAATTATAACTCACAGCTTCATAGCTTCAGCTGATTCATGCGCATAGCATGCTTAATGTTATTGTTATGGCTTTTATGCTATTCTTTTGTAAGCCATACATACATGAGTTACCCTAGATCATCTTAAATGTATAACTAAGATAGATGTTCTCTTAAACCTGGGATATAAGTTTCTATTGTTATGTATGTGGTTCATTTTAACTTAATTACTTTATGTCCTGTCATCTGCTTTAACAAGCTCATTGTAATTAAACTGTGTCTCATGGATGTGTATGGGACTATTACCTGTAGCTTGTTCTGAACTGCCTTTTGGGTGTGGTCCCATGTATATGCCTCTTGGGATACAGCCGCTATCCCCCCCATCATCTGTGACATTATTTATACGTATCAGACATGCTGGCTTGTTAACTGTTGACTGTTACCAGTTCTTTGAGTTTTCTTTTTAATGTGCTTTAGTTTTAGCATGGTGTTTATTATTGACTGTTCATAGATATCTCTCAATATGTACACTGAATTTATGACCCTATTAGACTGGGTGGTCAGTTAGTGATACTAAGTATGTAGTCCAGTATATTTAATTAAGAAAAAGTTAGAAAAGATAAAATGTTATTGCCTAACATCACAATCCCTAAGTGCTGGGGGTAACTAAGACACTATCTATTTACAACCACCTGTACTCTTTTGTTAGTGAGGATGCAGGATATGTCTTGCCATGATTATATCTACAATCCAGTTTAGTGTCTTATTTTGATTCTTAGAAAGATGAGAGGCCATAGATGTCTTATAAATGGCCTGTATTATATGCTACTCACTACACGCTCAATAACAAGTATGTATTGCATTATTTCAAACTTGATAGAATCCTATCAGCCAATCGGAATTCGAGGGACGCCATCTTGGATAACGTCCCTTAAAGGAACCGTCATTCGTCGTTAGTCCGTCGGGCCAGCAGGATGTTCCGCGTCGGAGGTCTGCAAGATGGATCCGGAAGAAAGAAGATTGAAGATGCCGTTGAAAGAAGACTTCATCCGGATCATGGACCTCTTCAGCTCCCGCTTGAATGAAGACTTCATCCGGATCATGGACCTCTTCAGCCCCCCGCTTGGGCTTGGATCAGGACATCGGAGGAGCTCTTCTGGACAGATCGTTGAACCCGGTGAGGTGAAGATAAGGTAGGAAGATCTTCAGGGGCTTAGTGTTAGGTTTATTTAAGGGGGGTTTGGGTTAGATTAGGGGTATGTGGGTGGTGGGTTGTAATGTTGGGGGGCTTGGGTATTGTATTTTTTCTTTTACAGGCAAAAGAGCTGAACTTCTTGGGGCATGCCCCGCAAAGGGCCCTGTTCAGGGCTGGTAAGGTAAAAGAGCTTTGAACTTTAGTAATTTAGAATAGGGTAGGGCATTTTTTTTATTTTGGGGGGCTTTGTTATTTTATTAGGGGGCTTAGAGTAGGTGTAATTAGTTTAAAATTGTTGTAATATTTTTCTTATGTTTGTAAATATTTTTTTATTTTTTGTAACTTAGTTCTTTTTTATTTTTTGTACATTAGCAAGTTTATTTAATTGTATTTATTTGTAGGAATTGTATTTAATTAATTTATTGATAGTGTAGTGTTAGGTTAATTGTAGGTAATTGTAGGTAGTTTATTTAATTAATTTATTGATAGTATAGTGTTAGGTTTAATTGTAACTTAGGTTAGGATTTCTTTTACAGGTAAATTTGTAATTATTTTAACTATTTTAGCTATTAAATAGTTCTTAACTATTTAATAGCTATTGTACCTGGTTAAAATAAATACAAAGTTACCTGTAAAATAAATATTAATCCTAAAATAGCTATAATATCATTATAATTTATATTGTAGCTATATTAGGATTTATTTTACAGGTAAGTATTTAGCTTTAAATAGGAATATTTTATTTAATAAGAGATAATTAATTTCGTTAGATTTAAATTATATTTAACTTAGGGGGGTGTTAGTGTTAGGGTTAGACTTAGCTTTAGGGGTTAATACATTTATTAGAATAGCGGTGAGCTCCGGTCGGCAGATTAGGGGTTAATAATTGAAGTTAGGTGTTGGCGATGTTAGGGAGGGCAGATTAGGGGTTAATACTATTTATTATAGGGTTAGTGAGGCGGATTAGGGGTTAATAACTTTATTATAGTAGCGCTCAGGTCCGCTCGGCAGATTAGGGGTTAATAAGTGTAGGCAGGTGGAGGCGACGTTGTGGGGGGCAGATTAGGGGTTAATAAATATAATATAGGGGTTGGCGATGTTAGGGCAGCAGATTAGGGGTACATAGGGATAATGTAAGTAGCGGCGGTTTACGGAGCGGCAGATTAGGGGTTAATAATAATATGCAGGGGTCAGCTATAGCTGGGGAGGCAGATTAGGGGTTAATAAGTGTAAGGCTAGGGGTGTTTAGACTCGGGGTACATGTTAGAGTGTTAGGTGCAGACGTAGAAGTGTTTCCCCATAGCAAACAATGGGGCTGCGTTAAGAGCTGAACGCGGCTTTTTTGCAGGTGTTAGGTTTTTTTTCAGCTCAAACAGCCCCATTGTTTCCTATGGGGGAATCGTGCACGAGCACGTTTTTGAGGCTGGCCGCTTGCGTAAGCAACTCTGGTATCGAGAGTTGAAGCTGCGTTAAAAATGCTCTACGCTCCTTTTTTGGAGCCTAACGCAGCCTTTTTGTGGACTCTCAATACCAGAGTTATTTTTATGGTGCGGCCAGAAAAAAGCCGGCGTTAGTTTTTCGGGTCATTACCGACAAAACTCCAAATCTAGCCGTTAATACTAAAATAACTGAGGGGTTACTTAGCTACCTCCTCTTCCTTACAGATTCTGTAAAGGATTCTCTATATCACATATGCCTTACATTCCCCTACACCAAACACTTAATTCTTCAGGAGGAGCAGAAGAGATTTCTGCTTTCTGATGGGGGATAACCCTTTCCTATACACATTTTTGTGACTAGGGGAAATAATTTTTTATCTTTATAATTAATACTTCTGCATCCCATTCTTTCTGGCTATGATATATTTTACTATTTGGCCGTATAGCCAAAACAACAAGCTGACCATTAGATAATATTCAAGTTGGGAGAATTTACTTTCTAGGGCTAATCCATTCAGTTATTAGTTATGGATTCCCTTCAGTAGTATAATTTATGATCCCTCCAGCCAAAAGTCTACATATATGGTAACAACACCCTGATCATATAATTTTTCTTATATGCCCTTTTATTCATTGCTGCTAAATGTCACATGTTCTTTTTCAACCCTGTGATTTACCCCTAATCTCTCAGAAATCATCTTGTAGGCTCCATTATATTTCTTTTGTAACCCTTACATATGGCTCCGCCCCCCCCCCCCCCCCATACCATCCTATATTTGACAAGCGGTGCTTATCTGCTGAATTTTCTACCCCCCTCCCCTTATATTTTTGAAAATAAAAATTTCAGTTGATAATTTACTCTTTACATTATATGTATGGGACCATAAGTGTCCAATACATTCGCTATCTTTCCTCTAGACAACATTTGCTTTTACTGGTCCAAATGTGGCCGCTTGTGCTTATGAGGAAATAATTGAAGAATATAAGCAATAAAAAATAAAATAGAGGTTCTTAATTTATACCTAGTTTTCTACCACATTGTTATTTCATGTATAAGAATAACTATTGTATATGTGACACTGATGTTGTACTTTTTTTTTCTTATGTTGTATGGTATTTTATACATATTGTACTCACTAACATAACCTCAATAAAAAAAAAATTCAAAAAAAAAAAAAAAAAAGTCATATATAGAGATTTGTGAAGTGAAGGGCACGCTCAGGTTTTTTTAGAGAAACACGAAATGTTTTTATTTAGGACCACAACAAGTCATCAAGGACAAAGTCAACGTTTCGGCTCACATCAGAGCCTTCTTCAAGACAAAGAAAAAAAAAGAAAGTATACTAACATAATAAGCAAAATACAGTGATAACAAACACCCAACACCATTATTAACCTAAATTAAAATCTTTTTGAAAGGATAAACTTTAACTCTGAACCGACAGAGAGGCCGTACTAAACACCCAATCACACTAATATCCATCCCACTCCCAGAGCCAAACTGATATGGAGCCAAAATACTATTAGGGAAATTCACCCGAATCAATGACAACCGTTACACAAAAAGGGGGTATGAACCTACATTGCATGACTCAACACTCAAAACACAAATTCATGCAAAATCTGGGATGTAACTAAACAATTCACTAAATCTCAATCGTAGGTAACACACCGGTATAGCAAATAGTTATCAAACAATATAAAATAACAAGATGTACATATGATACAGTATAACTATTCTGTCCTTTAAACTAGATCCAGCAATACATAAGCGGAAAACAATGTATTAAATACATTATGATCTACCAATATGACCACAGCTGAGATTGAAAAATATTATGTGAACAATCATTAAAATAACAAGCCTTGTATTTAATCAGAACTCAAATATGTTACACATAGAAGCATACATCCAACCATCATTAAACTGTCGACCAATTAGCTCAAAACTTTTAGTGGTTATCCAATACATATGTTAATGTGAAAACGCAACTAGCGATATATACAACATATTTAAAGCCTAACATACAAAGTGCAGTTACATTATATATGGATAACACAGTAAAAAAATATAATAGCTGAGAGGAAACACAAAAAGTCAAAATCTATACTCAAATAGACAGGAACAAAGCCAAAGCTCTTATATGCCCAGGCTAGATTTAAAGGCTGATGCCACTTTGCTAGATAACTAAATCATCATTATACAGGGTACATACAATGCCGGAGCCGTTCACTGGATAGCAGAGCATGAATCAAACATTAGCCGGAACTACACTCGAAGATTAGAAAATCACCAAAGGAAGGCGTCTGTTGTGTATCGCATAAACAGCCTATGCTTTAACAACCACATAACTACATAGCAATTTAAAAAAAAAAACTTAGAATAGAACCAAAGTGTTACAATACTGTAACAAACCACAGCTCCTACCTCAAGTCGGCGCGTAGCCGTGCTCCCAAAACAGGAAATGTGTTCATACAGATTATACACCTGTGCAATCTAATAAGGCTTAGAAAGTTCATCCATTGGTCTAGGCGTGGGGTGTGTAAATACATAGCAAGAACAGCTGATCAATCGGGGCAACACGCAGTCTGGCTACTGACACTTCAATATTTATGTGTTTCGAATGTACCTTTAAAAAAAAAAAAACAGACTACTGCTTAGACCACTACGGTAAAGGGCACCCATAACTTAAAACATAAACTCCAAATGTGCCCATATATCAAACCGATAGACAGTGCCAAAATTACAGGGAACCGCATCATATCAATTATTACACAGAAGGGCCAACAAATCACTTAGACATAACAATCAGAGTGGAAAGGGAATCTACAATTATGCTGAGACCCAGACTGGGGCCCACAGGCAATGCCTTAACCGTAACAAAGTGGTCCAAAAAAGTAATACAGAAAAATGTAAGCATCAGTAATCAAACACATACATATATCAGTAGGCCAAACCTCCAAACTGGGGAAATAATGAATAGCTTAGAATCCTCCAAAAAGCTAAACAGTGGGGAAAGTGTCATCATTAATCTAAGCAGTAGAACTTTAGACAATGATAAGAGTAATGTTCTGAGTAAGGGCTTGAACTTTGTACCTACCCCTAAGGTTAATGTTTTTAATCATTTGGTTGAGCTACATAGACCACAAAGGACTCTAAAGTTGAAAGATTTTTTGAAGCATTCTGTTAACACCAAGTCAAGGTCGGGACCTTCCTAGCTTTGAACCTAAAAATGCACACCCCACCATAAAAACATTTACTAAGATTTTGCCTCAGAGACATTGAACACGTGTGTAAGACCTAAGCCCTGTATAGAACTAAATTGAACAAGAATGAATGGAGTGCTCTAGAAAGACTAAAACAGGATGATATGATCATAATTCGCCCGCTGACAAAGGTGGAGCCATAGTGATTCTAAATTACTCTTATTATAGGATTGAGTTATTGAAACAATTGGAGGATGACTTCACGTACAAGAAACTTGCACATAACCCTACAACCCTGACTATCCCATGTATCCTATAATTTACACCATTCCTAAGATACATAAAGACCTATATATATATATATATATACATATATATATATATATATATATATATATAATGGTATTTTTGGTAAAATATAAATATATATATATATATATATATATATGATTATATAAAAGTATAGATATATATATAGGAATATCTATTTAAATTTATATTCCTCTATGTGAAGAACTTTGGAATTTGCAATATTTAGAGTAAATACACAGTTAAACATTAAATATGAATATTGCATAAATATGATTTTACATGTTTTCAGCTACTTAAAGGGACATAATACTCATATGCTAAATCACTTGAAACTGATGCAGTATAACTGTACAAAGCTGACAGGAAAATGTCACCTGAGCATCTCTATGTAAAAAAGGAAGATATTTTACCTCACAATCTCCTCAGCTCACCAGAGTAAGTTCTGTGTAAAAAGTTATACTCAGCTGCTCCCAGCTGCAGGTAAAAAAAATAAAAAATGAAGAAATGAACAGCAGCCAATCAGCATCAGCAGTGCTGAGGTCATGAACTCTTTTACTGTGATCTCATGAGATTTGACTTAACTCTCATGAGATTTCATAGTAAGCTGAATAGGGAAATAATATGAGAGTGCACGATGCTCATCCCCTAAGCTGTCCCAGGACAGACATACTAATATGCTGCTTAGAAATCCTTTACAATGGGAGGTGGCTACTGAGAAACTTTTGAGGTAAAATATCTTTCTTTTTTACATAGAGATGTTCAGGAGATATTTTCTAGTCAGCTTTTTACAGCTATGCTGCATCAATTTCAAGTGTTTAAACATTTGGGTTTTATGGCCCTTTAACTGAAAAGGTTCCAATGCACAGACACACATATATATATATATATATATATATATATATATATATATATATATATATATATATATATATATATATATGTATATATAGGAGCAAAAAAGAATGCAGACAACTTCTCCAATATCCAAAACTCGATTTTATTTCTTTTAAGAATCCATGTTGTACACGATCATATGAAGTTCACACTGCATACTTGAAAAACGGCTGCTGCTGACATGTTTCGCCACTCAGGGCGTAATCATAGCTGCAGTTTAAAACTCAATCACCCTATTTAAGGTAGATGAGAATATTCTATTGGTTAAAAAAACCTAATTGATTAACAAGATATGCTGTAAGGGTATTTAACCCTGTATATGCCTATAAACATTGATGCCCTATCTAGACTTAAGTTATAAAAAGTTAATAACTTTTTAAAATCATATAGATAGACATAGCCCTAAGTGTTAAAAACTACTAGGCAGAAGTTTGTTAAATGCAAGTAAAGTAAAAGATACGGTAAACATTGAACAATATACTCTAGATTTAGAACAATGTATACTAAAAATAACCATAATTCCAAAGTACAATACCATGTTAGATTAACAGAAGAACATAGTAAATGACAAGGTTCATTTGCTCCAAAAAAACTCTGCTAATAAGTCATCCAATCTTATGTGTTTCATCCATTCTACAGACTTATGAATTACATAAATTTTATAAATTTTAGATGAATTAAATAGAAAGAGCAGAAAAAAGGTTACAAAGAAGAGCTTAAAGGTTATTTTAATCTTATTGTATATAGAAACTTTTAATTATGAATAAAAATGGGTGTATAGATTCATAAATAAGATGTTAGATTATGGATACATGTGCAATTCGTGCACTTAATCAAGAGATCCTATGCTGCATGAGAGGGAGATGTAAGGAATGACCACTTATTTCCAAAAATTTATCAGGTCATATTCTGAATTCAGCCCCAAGGGTACTCTATTTTGAAGCTTAAAAATCCAATACATCTCCCTCTTCTGCAGCAAATTATCCCAATCGCCCCCTCGTGGTGGGCATAACACCTTTTCTATTGCCTGCCATCTTAAACTACTGATGTCTTTGTTATGACAACGCGCAAAGTGTTTAACAAGTGGTGTACTTGCTTCACCTGCTTGAATTGTGGATAGATGGTTACGAATGCGAACCTTTACCTCATTGGTAGTTAAACCTACATATTGTAGGTGACAAAGTATACAGGTAAGAAGATACACCACATAGGTTGAAGTGCACTTCAAACAGCTGTTAATTGGAAACGTGTCACCCGTAACCTCTGATTTGAAGATGTTAGACACCATGATATACTCACAGACTCGACATTTCTGCCTACATTTAAATAGGCCTTTATGTATTAACCAAGAACTGGTCGGTCTATTGGTATCAGGTAGTGATGATGGTGACAAAACGTTTGCCAAAGTTTTGGCTCTCCGGTACGAACACCTAAGGCCAGTTCTGACACAGTCCTCAAGTTTGTCATCCGCTGAAAGGAAATTGAAATGTTTCTTAACAATCTTACATATTTCAGTGTACTGTGTACTGAAATCTGTTACAAAAGTAACACCATGATGTGTATCAGAAACTGTTTATCTAGGGGGTCCCTGTATAAGGGTATCTCTGTCAAGTTTTGAGACCTGTTCCCTAGCCTTGAGGACAACTTGACTTGAATAGCCACGCTTTTTCAGCCGGTTACCTAATTCAAGTGATTGTTCACAGCAGGTATCATTGCGGGTACAATTTCTCCTAACCCTGACAAACTGCCCCTTTGCTACTGCAAACGGTACATGTCGAGGGTGGCAACTGCTAGCGTGTAACAGTGCATTACCTGCTGTCGGTTTCCGATAGATACTGCAGATCATTTTTCCTTGTTTAGTGCCTTCCAAATGATATCCAAAAAATTGATGGTGTTATCACTTAAAACAGAGGTGAATTGTATAACAACTGTGTTGGTGTTTAAGGCATCAGCAAATTCTGAGAATGCTGCGCTCCCACCCTCCCAAATGAGGAGAAGATCATCAATATAGCGTCCATAATAATGGATCTGATGTCTATGGGAGTTCCTATCACCATAGATGTGGGACAGCTCCCACCAACCCATAAATAGGTTGGCATAGGAGGGGGCAAACTTTGCCCCCATAGCTGTCCCACACCCCTGAAGATAGAACTCCCCCTCAAATTTGAAGTAATTGTGGGTAAGCAGGAAGCGCAGCACTCTCAGAATGTAATCTTGAAAGTTCGAATTGAACTCAGAATAATTCCTAAGGAAAAAAGAAATTGCTTGTAAGCCTTCCTCATGGGGGATGGAGGAATACAAAGCAACCACATCAATTGTGGCCCATCTGAAAGTACCAAAGTTCCATTCCTTTGATTCAAGTATCTTTATGACATCTTTCGTGTCACCAAGATAGCTGTTTAGGGACTGTACAAATGGTTGGAGGATTCCATCCATCCATTGGGATACATGTTCAGTTAGTGAGCCAATCCCACTCACAATGGGGCGTCCCTTTACTTCAGTGAGGGATTTGTGTATTTTTATCCAATAATGTTTTGAAAATATCAAAATTGTTAGCAGGGGAGAAATTCAAACCCAAGCTCAATACAGACAATTGTGCTGATGTAAGTACATAACTGGATAGGTTAACAACATTGTCAATTACTTGTATTTGTGTTGTCCCCTGTTCCCTCTGTTGCCTCGGTTGCCCCTCAACTGGTAGCGATTCTGGCCCTGTGTTCCTAGTCCTATCCCTGTTTTCTGAGGAGGAAGACAAAAAACCTGAGCCAAATTTAATTGGTCCTCATGAGAGGCATTAGTGCCTTGTATCTGTGTACTTACAGTATCACTGACATAAATGTATTTGGAATTGGCAGAGGTGGAGCCCTGGTTAAAGGTTTTAGGTTTAACCACCTGTCCCTGTAGTGTGTCCTGCAACTTAGGTTGTGTTTGTGTAAATATAGTTGTAGGTTTAAGGATACCGTTAAGGGGTTCCTCACCACCTGAAGCCCCATTATCCTCTCCAGATTCGAATTCACTATCAGAATAGGTAACTGTTTTCTGATTGGCCTTTAGATTCTGTTCACCTTTATGTGTGTTTCTATTACTTGATGTCTGGTTATGTCGCCTATTTCTAGATCTGCTTCTTCCACGTCTGTTATTAGACCTATCAGAACGTTTCCAGATATATACACAATTATTAGTGTAATCTGATTGATCTCTGATAAACTTGGTGTGTTTGATTTCTAATACATTTTGTTTTGCTTCAGCTACACCACTTTTCAGTATTACATCAAATCTTGGAAAATTGATATCAGTAAGCCTATTATTCATTTCAGCTTGTAAAAGGCCAATTTCCTCTCTAACATTGGTTAACAAATGCAATTTGTAAGAATTCAACAACAACATTAAACAAATAGAACAATCTGAGAGTATATCATTCCAAGAATTAATGAAATCTGTATCAATAACATCAAAAGTAGGAAATTTGTTGATGCGTAGGCCACGTGGAATTATTTTCAATTTAGCATAAGTATCAAGAGTCCAAATGTCCCATTGCAGTTTATGTTCCTTAATTAAAAGTTTCTCCATTTCCTCAAAAAAGGCTGGGAAGTGAGTAGTTAACTTTATCAGTAGAAAAGACTTTGGTTATATCCGTATCAATACTGTCTCTTGCTGAAAGAGGCATCAATGAAAAGAACTGTGAAGCTTCCATGATAAGAATTGGTAAGTTCCTTTAAAGGTGAGCTTAAGCAAAAACTGTGAAAAGGTATTGACAGGCAAATACCCAAAAATATTATCAAAGAAAGGGGATCACAGTAAGAGCTAAAACAACCTTAATGTGCAAGTGCCAATTAGATAGACACAATGAAGTAATGTCCCAAGTTGAACAGAGTTTACAGTTTTAGTAAATTGCTAAATAACTGTAGAGTTAATCAATGTGTGTGTTGTCACTCCGTCACGCCAGCATATTGAAACAAATGTACCACATATTACATATTAAACATGTTGCGGAGACCAGCAGAAGTTGTAAACAGTTAATGTGCCTAATATCCCGGTCAAGTATAATGCCTTCCTGAGTGCAGTAATATTATGCTCAAGGTAAGGTCAAAGAATGACTGACTCACCCATCCAGGCAACTTTAGATCCGGTATGGATATATTCTGGGCACCAAGCAAAGGAGATGAGCTGTCCCCAACAAGAGCTGTAAACTGACGCTCCGACTGTGAATCTCCGGTCGACGATGACGGTAAACTCTGGCATCCTACGTGTGCAGGGGGAGTGACAAACACCACGTGATTCCTGGAACCAATCCGGACTGGGCAACTTTCCAATGTGGCTCAAACCTCCGTGGGAGCCACCGATCGCTTGTGGATCATCTGTGGATGCGGGACTTGAGGAACTTGATGGGGGAAGTGTAGTCTGCTGCCTGAAGGTATGATAGGAGCAAAAAAGAATGCAGACAACTTCTCCAATATCCAAAACTCGATTTTATTTCTTTTAAGAATCCATGTTGTACACGATCATATGAAGTTCACACTGCATACTTGAAAAACGGCTGCTGCTGACATGTTTCGCCACTCAGGGCGTAATCATAGCTGCAGTTTAAAACTCAATCACCCTATTTAAGGTAGATGAGAATATTCTATTGGTTATGCTGTAAGGGTATTTAACCCTGTATATGCCTATAAACATTGATGCCCTATCTAGACTTAAGTTATAAAAAGTTAATAACTTTTTTAAATCATATAGATAGACATAGCCCTAAGTGTTAAAAACTACTAGGCAGAAGTTTGTTAAATGCAAGTAAAGTAAAAGATACGGTAAACATTGAACAATATACTCTAGATTTAGAACAATGTATACTAAAAATAACCATAATTCCAAAGTACAATACCATGTTAGATTAACAGAAGAACATAGTAAATGACAAGGTTCATTTGCTCCAAAAAAACTCTGCTAATAAATCATCCAATCTTATGTGTTTCATCCATTCTACAGACTTATGAATTACATAAATTTTATAAATTTTAGACTGAGAAACTTTTGAGGTAAAATATCATTCTTTTTTACATAGAGATGTTCAGGAGATATTTTCTAGTCAGCTTTTTACAGCTATGCTGCATCACTTTCAAGTGTTTAAAAATTTGGGTTTTATGGCCCTTTAACTGAAAAGGTTCCAATGCACAGACACATATATATATATATATATATATATATATATATATATATATATATATCTACAGTATATATATACATATATGTCTACAGTATATATATATATATATGTCTGTATATGTGTACATATATTTCTATGTGTTTTTATGTGTATATATGTCTGTAGATACATATATACACATATAAATAAACATCTCTCTCTCTCTCTCGTATGTATCTATATGCTAAAGCTCTATGCATGCCTTTTTTGAAACAGCGTCATAATGGCATGAAATGCGTCAGTTGACATAGCACCCCCCTCACTGAAAACGTACTAATATGGATTATTTTTAACCTTTGTTTAAGTAACATACTTATTTTAATACATCCCTAAGGAACTCTGCTATAATTGGTGGAGACTGCTTATTTTTCTTTATACATGTCGGGAAAGGTAAAGTCTATATACAGCTGCAACTGTGAAACAGGTTCAGCAATCATCTTTTGGAATCAGCAACCTTAGTCCCAGAGAGAAAACAAGACAACCCAGACAGGTACATTGTCATTTGGCTAATTTTATTGTCAAATATAAATACATACAAACACATGTAAATACATAAATACATCTGTACGCACATATACACACACACACATATATATATATATATTTATATATATATATATATATATATATATATATATATATATATATATATATATATATACTGTATACATATAGATTTTTAGACATTTATATGTACGTATCTCTTTGTTAAAGGCCTTTGGATGCCTTTTTGTTCCTAACACCTGAGACCTCATATCTTTGAGCCCTTAACTTTTTCTTGCAATTTTAAAAACAATATTTTTTATCAGGCAGTGTTATTATGAATGTAGCTGTATTTTTACATGTAATTTAAATGTTTTTGTACAACTTTTTTGTCTCACGTAGCAGTTAACCAGGCCTCTAAAGTGGCGCTATCCCTATGTGCGTTAAATTCAATTGCGCAGGAGCGAAGGCGTTTTCTTTCTACTTGTAATATGCTAATTACTTCCGATTTAAGCAAAGAACCATGATAAACCCCTTTTTCTTCTGGCACAACAGTTAGCGTGAAAAGTCAGTGTTATCCAGCAATCATGCCCATGGTGTAAGCTTCAGGGAGTAACTACCAACCTCCCATGTATCAATGAAAGAAATAAAGGATTGAAGCTCACCAATATGCCAAAAAGTAATTCACTTTATTGTAGAGACAGGCAGGGTCCAAATGGTATTTGGACCCTGCCTGTCTCTACAACAGTTAGCGTGCCACCCGTAGTCTATTTGACTATTTGATCTGATAGAGTATATTAAATGGTTTACAAATAGTCCTTTTACCTTTAATTGCTATTTAAAACAGCTACATTTGAAATGCCTCCAATACTGAATATATTAATACTGCTCTTTTTATACATAAGATATATATTTTTTAGTACAATGTCCTTTAAGCAAAAAAATATACAAAACATGTACAAAGGCTAATTGATTAAAACAATTGTAATGTGATAGAGGTAACTGTAGCAATGTAAACCTTATTTGAAACCACACTTGTATTATGCCCAGCAGTGAAGGGGTTAATTAGGTAGCTTGAAGGGAGCTTGAAGGGTTCATTTTAGCTTTAGTGTAGAGATCAGCCTCCCACCTGACACATCCCACCCCCTGAGCCCTCCCAAACAGCTCTATTCCCTCCCCCGCCCCACAAATGCCCCCACCATCTTAAGTACTGGCAGGAAGTGTGCCAGTATATATAAAAAAAAAGTCTGTGTTTTTTTTTAATTTTTTTTAATATATTTTCTTCAGAGTAGGATCCCCCCTTACCACCCAACCTCCCTGAGCCCCCCCCCCCCCCCAAACAGCTCTCTAACCCTCTCCCCTCTCACTATTTGGTGCCATTTTGTGTACTGGCAGTTGTCTGTCAGTACCCACTTTTCAAACTAATGTGCATTTTTTTTATATTTTTTTTATTTTTCTGTAGTGTAGCTGGCTCCCCCTCTCCCAGATCCCTTTTATAAATAAAAAAGTCCCCCCCCTCTCCCACTCCCACCCCTACCACCCGCTCCCATCACAACACCACCCGCTCCCACCACAACACATCAAACGGTGTAGATCGCGGGGGCGCCCATTCAGCCCCGCCCCTGTGCATGCTCCCACATGCACTGGGGACTAATCCAGTGGAAGTTTCCCAGCAATGGGCCACCCACCCTCCTCCCTGCAGCTGCTCCCACCCACAGAGTGACCCTTACTGCATCGGTGTGCCAGAAAAGGTATTGCAGGGATGCCTCAATATCGAGGCATCACGGCAATACCTTGAAAGTGGCTGGAAGTGATCAGGATCACTTCCAGCCGCTTTAAACACCTACGTTGTACAGGGTATGTCGCTGGTCTTTAAAGACCAGTTTGTGTAAGACGTACCCTTTACGACATGAGTCATTAAGGGGTTAAACCAGGCTGGGTGGACATGATTTTCTGCATGAACATGTCAGCCAGACCTCACATTGCCACTCCTTGTACACTGGCAGCCAATCAGCCATCAACAGGAGCTGTCAATCATCAAATCGTATCTGGATGATTTCACTCCACCACATTTTAGGTGGCGGAGAGATTAAAGGGACAATCAACACCAGAATTGTTGTTTTAAAAGATAGATGATCCCTTAATTACTAATTCCCCAGTTTTGCATAACTAACACAGTTATAATTATACACGTTTTACCTCTGTAATTACCTTGTATCTAAGCCTCAGCAGACTGTCCCCTTATTTCAAAGCATTTGACAGAATTGCATTTTAGAGCTGACTCCATGGTAAATTGCTGTGCATGAGCTCAATGTTATCTATTTGAAACACATGAACTAATGCCCTCTAGTGGTGAAAAACTATCAAAATGCAATTAGATTAGAGGCGGTCTTCAAGGTCTAAGAAATTAGCATATGAACCTCCTAGGTTTAGCTTTCAACTAAGAATACCAAGAGAACAAAGCAAAATTGGTGATAAAAGTAAATTGGAAAGTTGATTAAAATTACATGCCCTATTTGAATCATGAAAGTTTTTTGGGACTTGACTGTCACTTTAAGCAAAATAGAGAAAACGAGCAAACCAGTCTCTATGGTTCAACAATAATGATGATGTTCTATACACTCTGTGATATGTACAAAATCATCTAAAACCTCTTCAGAGGCTAGTTGGAGGTGTAGAGTAACTCACCAGCTCACAAGGGCTTGTCCGCCATTGAACTTAATCTCCAGCAGTCAGTTTAGCCGTCCTCAGCTGTGAACGAAGCGGGAATACCTTCTCACTCACTTCAACTTGTTCCAGCTCACAGGTTCTTTCCTGCTAGCCCCACAGGGAGTACATCCACTACCTCACGTCGCTCCAACGTCACCGTCATGCAAATCGTCCACCAGCTGATGAGAGAGTGCACATAGGCTCCAAACAAACACTTGCAACAGCCGGCGTAGTCAGGAATACTGGATAAGAAGCGAAGATACAAAAAAAAGTGGAATCCGACTTATCCGTAAAAGCAATACTTTGTTATGTCCACATAGGTAAAAGCATATGGGAAACATAGCACATTCTGATTGGTGTAAAGGGCACAGCACTGACAGGCTTACGCGTTTTGGAAATACATCCGTAGTCACAGGCTGTAAGCCTGTCAGTGCTGCGCCCTTTACACCAAACAGAATGTGCTGTGTTTCCCATATGGTTTTACCTATGTGGACCTATTAAAGTATTGCTTTTACGGATCAGTCGGATTCCACTTTTTTTGTATCTTCTCTTTTTTTGTCCCTTTAAGCAGCCTGAGACGCTGGGGCCCCAGAAGCTGCTTGATAAATGGAGCCCAATTAATTATTTAATCTTAATGCTATTCCAATACATTTTCCAATATTGCTTCAAAATATCCAACATATTAAATTCTCAGCAAGTGATGTATCATGCAAACAGGTAAGTGGAACACTTAACAGATACTAAAAATATGACCAAGAAAATGCAGACGTTCTAATTGCTTGTTTGAAAAAGTTCACTTGAGGACATCTATAAATGCTTCTACAGTGTTTGTGAACTTTTATTCATTCTAATTGCTTCTAAATTCTTAAACTACATTAGTTTTGAAAAAATTGCTGCAATTTAAAAAAAGCAACATTTTTTTTAGAAACATATTAGTTTGCTAATAATAAATCAACCAGTAGGTATCACTATATGTATTTAAAGCTATATATGATTAATATAAAATATAATATAAAAAACACAATCATACTTCAGTCCTAATTATGAAATGTTTGATGTGTGAAGTAATTCTAACAAATCTGTCTCATAGACTTGGCAATTTGTTTGATTCAGTGTGTTTCTCAAATAAAATGAACTGATTTGATTGTATAAGGAAACACAAAGGGCTAGATTACAGTTAGAGAATAAAATAGCATTTACACAAAGCGTTAAAATTGCGCTGGCAAAATGTTTCTATTGCGAACCGATTAACAGCCAATGAGAATTTATAACACATTGTAATAAAAGCATGACAAAAAAATATATAAATTGGACCACTTCCTTAAATCTCATTATTCTGAAAATATTGCCATGATGGCATCACATTTTACCATGGAAGAAAATGAAGTGCTTGTGGCCGCCTTAGAGACACAATGGGGCTGATTTATCAATGTCTGTCCGACATGATACCCTGTAGCGTATAATGCCCGACAGACATCACAGAATGCCTACAGTATACACTGTCGCATTTAACATTGCACAAGCAGTTCTTGTGAACTGCTTGTGCAATGCTGCCCCCTGCAAATTTGCGGCCAATAAGCCGCTAGCAGGGGGTGTCAATCAACCCGATCATATAGTATTAGGCGGATTGATGTCCACAGCCTCAGAGGCAGCGGACCAGTTAAGACCACTGCTTCATAAATGCTGTTTCTGGTGAGCCTGAAGGTTTGCACGGAAACAGGGGCATAAGGGGCCATTCGGCCCTTGATAAATTGGCCCCAATATATGTAACTAATTAGATTGCAGAGGAGGGAGAAGAACCCACATGAAAGGGATGTCATGCAGAGTGACATTGCAGATATTCTCAACTTGATTGCGCAGAATGAGAAATCTGTTCTGCAACGTTGTAAAAGAATTTCCATCATCAAAAGGAAGGTTTTAAAGAAAAGAAAACAATTACGCAAATTTCAAAAACTAAAAGCTCAGAACATAATTGGATACATTAGGCAACCAAAATTTAAAACTGTTTGAAAAAGATTTCCTGAACCTTTTGAGGTCAGAAAATTCAGTTTTTGACATTTCTCAACAAATTAAAATTTGTACTGAGGACCCTTCATATCCCTTTCATTTGGTTCTATGTCCCCCTCCCATAAAAAATGTACATGGCAAAGATGAGCTTTCAGTTGGTAAGAACCTTTTTTTTTAAAAAAATGTCCATTGTCAAATTATTTACAAATTGTTTGGCTACAAAAAAAATGTAATTTATACTTCAGACACTCTGTATTATGGCAATATTTTTCAGGACTCATTTGAGCCAAAAATGCCAGATTTCACTATTCTGATATCTGATTCTTAAAGTAACTTAATAGTTAATTAATTATTTGCAATGTAAAATGTCAGAGATTAAAGAATAAAAATAAAAATGTATTTACAGATAAAGACATATTTATATTTTTATTTGTGAATGCAGATTTTTGGTAATTAAGACTTTGTTTAAAAAAATTATATTTATATAGATGAAAACATATCTGAGCATAAAGAAATAACAAAGAATGAAGGTATGCAAAATACTAACTATTAACAACTATATTGTACTACCTATGAACTACTTACTATTAACTATTTACAAATCTAACTTAATGACTATGAACTATTTCTTATTAACTATGAACTACTTGCTTTTAAGACTTGACTATTTACTAATATCTATTAACTACCTAACCTAATCTTTACTACATATATCCTTCTAATAACATATAATTTAAGGTACTTTTTCATTACTGGACCGCCACTGCCAGCATATTGTGCTATAAATATTTGTCCATTATTGCCAAGATACTGTAGAAGCTGAAATTCCCCCATCTCCACTCCCTGGGGCATTCAAGGGGGAAAAATTGCAAATTCATGAGTTTTACATGGGGGTGAAGCCAGAGGATTAGTGCAGACCACTACCGATCCTCATGAGGATATGGTAGTCATGAGTGGATCCAGGATACTCCACAAATACATTCATAGGGGTATATTTATCAAGCTCGGTATAGAGCTTGAGACTCCTTGTTTCCAGGCTTGCCAGAAACAGAAATTATCAAGAAGTTATGAAGCAGCGGTCTATAGACTGCAGCTCCATAACTTGTCCACCTGCTCTGAGGCGGCGGACAGAAATCAACCCAATCTAATATGATTGGGTTGATTGACACCCCCTGCTGTGAATCTGCAGGGGGTGGCATTTCACCAGCAATTCACAAGAACTGCTGGTGCAATGATACGCTGTCGGCATTTATCAATGGGTAGCGGACATGATACAATACTTTGTATCATGTCAGCTCGCACATTGTTAAATATGCCCCATAATGTGCATGTTGCCATTTCATACAACATGGACATTAGTAGAGTGTTGGTGGATGAAGAATGCCATCTGCTGGTTCTATGGTTGCCACAGAGGAAGATGGGTGCAGTGTATTGTCCCCCAACATGTTAGGTATGCCCTCCAAATAATATTAGTCCCTCTTGAGGTCAGGCCAAGCATCCTCTGTGTGAGGGAATCCTATGACAGGATGTCACTTGTTGAGGATGGCAGTCCTTAACATCCCAATTATGACAGTGAAAGTGCCTTGAGTCATCCTTTATGATGTGGTATAAACTAATAATTTGCTGCGTATAGATGCTGTAGATGTCATAAACCTCAACATCAGTGAATGTACACACCCTGCACGTATGGGCAAGATGGCTGGTACATATGATTGTGTTGAGAAAAAGTTGTTCAAGAGCAAGTGAACAAGCAAACTTGGGATTCATATTTGCATAGCTAAATAGCGAAGCTAATTAGTCAATCAAAAGATCAGTGCTGCACAATGGTGATAAAAAAGGCAAGAATGGCCTGATAAGCCAAGTTGGTCATCTGGGACAAATTGACTGTAATGTTTGTTTTATTTCTAGTACACTAGACCTATGCAAGCACCTTAGTAATGATTCTTGACCATATGCGAATGAAATGTATTAAAAACATAGCAGCCCAATTATTTAACCAGAGGTGGCAGATGTGGTTAAAAATTTTGGAAATGCTCTCAATATCATGGCCGCACACATATTACCCAGCAACTTGTAGTGCAGAATAGCGTTTTCCACGGCCTATTGAAAAGATAGGACATGTAATTTTTCAAAGCTTGTGAAGCGTGGTTTTAGCACCCACTCATAATACAGGTGCTAAAACCACAACCGTGAGCTTGCAAACGCATGCGTAAACCTTGTGCAGTCGATAGCAAGCCACTTGTAAACTAGCCCAAAGTGACTTCCATTTTAAGATCTATATTTCTCAATCTTAGAATATTCAGAGATGTTTAAAGTTGTTAAAAGAGCATTCATATTTATGTTATACTTTTCATAAGTATTTAAAGGGACAGTAAGTACCTTGTAATTACAAACATTTTGCTCTCTTCTTATAGAATAGTAGCCAAGTCTAAACATTTGTTTGGAGGAGCCTATCCAGGCTAAAAGGTTTTTTTGAAGTCAAAATTAAACTTCAATTATTCAGATAAAGCATGCAATTTTAAACAACTTCCTAATTGTTTTCTATTATCACTTGTGATTTGTTCTTTTGATATCCTTTGTTGAAGAGAATACTAGGAAGGCTCAGGAGCAGCAACTAGTTGGTGATTGGTGTATGTTGCCATTAGCTCATAAGATGTGTTTAGCTATCCCGCAGTTGTGAATTTCTGCTCCGGAGCCTACTCTTTAACAAAATGATACAAAGAGAATGAAGCACATTGGCTAATAAAATACATTTTTAAAGTTGTTTAACATTGCATGCTCTATTTAAATATTGATAATTTGATTTTGACATTATACTAACTTAATGACATTGTTCTCAAGGTTAGCCTTGAGAAGTATGATCAGTGCATTCCCAGTTCAGAGAATTTGAAAATACACAATTTTCAGAGCAAAATTAACATGAAGAGGGGTCAAAATAAACAATGAAAGTATATTACAAAGTTGTTTTACTATCTATGGTTAAATATTTCCTCAAAAGTGTTTACTGTCACTTTAATGATCATATTTGTAAGCTGAAAAGATATTATGATTCCCTATATGGAAAATAATACATTAACATTTAAAGTTGTTTCTCTAGTAAAAAAATTATATAGAAGTAGAGAAAAATGTGTGAAGATGTACAAGTCTGGTACTCTAACTTGTTTAGAGAGCAGGATTATTTGTGCACATTTTTCTAAGATACTAGTTACGCCCATTCAATGTCTATTTTTACATTTTCACAATTTGTAGAGAAGAGCATTTGGATCATGTTAAAGAATAATTTAATATGAAATATAGTGTAAATAAATGTGTTCAAGTTTTTTTATGATTACAATGGAAAAACAAAGGGCTCGTTTCCACTGAGGTGGTAAACTTTGGAAACTGATGGTAAAAACATTTATCTCCACTAAAGTCTATAGAGAAGCTTTATGTTACCACCAGTTTCCAAATGTTACCAACTCAATGGAAACTAGGCCAAAGTATGTAAAGAATATTGCTATAACATCACTATTGCTTTAACCAAAAATAACTGTTATAAACAGTTTGCAACATAACATATAGGGGTAGATTTACCAAGCCAGAATCTTAAAGGGACAGTCAAGTCCCAAAAAACTTTCATGATTCAAATAGGGCATGTAATTTTAATCAACTTTCCAATTTACTTTTATCACCAATTTTGCTTTGTTCTCTTGGTATTTAAAGTTGAAAGCTAAACCTAGGAGGTTCATATGCTAATTTCTTAGACCTTGAAGGCCGCCTCTAATCTAAATACATTTTAATAGTTTTTCACCACTAGAGGGCATTAGTTCACATGTTTCATATAGATAACATTGAGCTCATGCACGTGAATTTACCATGGAGTCAGCTCTGATTGGCTAAAATGCAAGTCTGTCAAAAGAACTGAAATAAGGGGCAGTCTGCTGAGGCTTAGATACAAGGTAATTACAGAGGTAAAAAGTGTATTATTATAATTGTGTTGGTTATGCAAAACTGGGTAAGGAGTAATTAAGGGATTATCTATCTTTTAAAACAACAAAAATTGTGGTGTGTACTGTCCCTTTAAGTTAAGAAGCAGTGGTCGCAAATCGGCCCCATAGAAATGATCATAATATATTGTTTAATCATTTCTGGCATGAAAATGACTGCTAAAGAGCACTTTCAATTTTACAATTAGTCATTTTCCATAGTTATCGGTCACCAATAAGTTTTTATCCAATCATTGAGAAATCAATATATATTTAATATGGGACAGTCCTGTTTCAGGGGATTGCAATTCAGTTTTTCATAAACATATTTTCAGGATCAGGACCATTTTTCAATTATTGAATTCAGTTTCCTTAAAGGACTTAATAAAGCCCCAAACTCCCCTTTATAACTTATTGCTGAGTATCTCAAGACAACTTGAAATGTAAAATTTGTTTTGCACATGAGCAAAACAATCTGAAATCACCTGACACCCAATTGGTTAAAATTAGGAACCAATGGTCCATTTTAAGGATAAAAGGGATATGAAACCCATAATTCAGATAGAGCATGCAATTTTAAGCAACTTTGTAATTTAATTCTAGGGGTAGATTTATTATGTAGTGGATGCTGCATTCTATGCCCATTGTTTCAGGCTTGCCTGAATCAGAAGACCGCTGCTCTTTAACTTCTCCGCCACCTTTTAGGTGGCAAACTGAAATCATCCCGATGCAAAACGATTGGGATGATTGACACCCCCTGCTAGTGGCTGATTGTCTGCAAGTGTGCAGGGGGCGGCATTGCACAAGCTTTTCACAAGAAATGCTTGTGCAATGTTAATTTAGCAAGGTCGAGCGGACATAATTCGCTACAGCTCAACCTTTGATAAATCTACCCCTATAATACATTTTCTTTGTACTCTTGGTATCTGTATTTGAAAAGCAGGAATGCATAAGCTTAGAAGCCGCCCATTTTTGGTTCAGCACCTGGGTAGCAATTGATGATTGGTAGTTAAATGTATATACCATCATGCAGTGTGACATGTATAAAAATTATACATTACATCTCCCCCTTACACTTATTCTATTTTTTGCAAACTTGCATAGACATCGACTCATGGGGGGGTGACTGTAAAATTAACTAAATAAAAGACATCCAACTAGTAAACAGTAATATAAATGACAAAACTTACCTAGTTACCACCCCTCAGGCATAATTTATTTATCAATACCAAAACACTGACAAATAACTTCATGTTGGTCTGTATGTACACTAAATATAATACTTCCTAGTACAACATTTAATTTGTTTTAAATCTAAGAATAGTAAAGTATAATTGTACATACAATTCACCATAACATTAATTTTTTCTAAACTGGTATACACAGCAACACATAGGGGACATTACAATAACATAGACTAAATATAAGACATTCAGTAAGTAAACATTTATATAAATTATAAAACTTACCAAGTAGCCAATCCCTCAGGCATTTCACTGGTCTCAAATTTTGTGTGAACTCAGATTGGTGCAGAATATAATATTCATGACGTGATTCTGGAAAACCTGCATGAACACTTTTTGCACACTGAGGAAATAGGAATAATACTTTTGATTGCGTGACATTTCCTCTCTTTCTTTGGGGTCTCAATGCAATATGTGTGCAGTCTATTGCCCCTAACACATTTGGGATACAAGGAATTCGGAAAAAAAAATAATTCTACTGATTGCCATTCCTCTGTGGTTTCTTGGAGACAAACATGATACTTACAAATATTGTACATTGCATCTAAAACAGTTTGTAGGTGCCTGAAGAATTTTGTTAACACTAGTTATGACTTTGATCTAGGGTGACTCATTTCAGACAGACTTCCAGACTACTGTGTTCTATGGCATTGTTTCTCAACCGCGGTCCTCAAGTACCCCCAACAGGCCAGGTTTTCATTATAGCTGAACCAGTGCACAGGTGAAATAATCAGCTGATGGATGAGAACAGGTTAGTAACCTGGCTACTGCTCAACAGATTACTTCACTTGTGCACTAGTTCAGCAATAATTAAAACCTGGCCTGTTGGGGGTATTTGAGTACCGTGGTTGAGAATCACTGTTCTATGGTTTTTGTGATAACAAAAAATGTGTTGAATACACATTTGCTATAAGGGGGGATTGCTAGAAGCAAAATAGGCTAACATTAGATGTTGCTGATCCACATGGTAATTAAGTGATGTATTTAAGTCTTTTACTCCAAGAGGCCTATTTATCAAAGGTCTTTCGGACCTGATCCGACAATGCGGATCAAGTCTGCAAGACCTCGCTGAATGCGGAGAGCAATATGCTCTCTGTATTCAGCATTGCACTAGCAGCTCACAAGAGCTGCTGGTGCAACGCCGCCCCCTGCAGACTCGCGGCCAATCGGCAGCCAGCAGGGAGGTTTCAATCAACCCGATTGTACTCGATCGGGTTGAATTGTGGCGATTCCTGTCCGCCTGCTCAGAGCAGGCGGACAGGGTTATGGAGCAGCGGTCTTTAGACTGCTGCTTCATAACTGCTGTTTCTGGCGAGTCTGAAGACTCACCATAAACACGGGCCCTCAAGCTCCATTTGGAGCTTGATAAATGGGCCTTCAAGTATCAAGTCAAGTCTCTACCTTCAAGTCTCAAGTCCTTACAAGTTACTTTCAAGTGAAGTCTCAAGTTGGGTCTCAAGTCTGGGAGCCAACTTTAACAGAAAAAAAGTGGTGGTGGTGGTGGGGTATTTGTGTGTGGGTGGTTTCAATAACTAAAACAATCAAGAGGAAGTGCACAAAGTTAGGTAAAAGAAAAATATTAAAGGTATATGTATAAGTCTCCAATTTACTTTTATTATCAAATGTTAGGAATTGTTAGCATGACCGGCGCCATTTTGTTCTTAACTGCCATTTTGTCTTAAGGCATCCATCTTGTTTAAGAAACTCTTATTATAGCAGTTATTATGTAGTGAGAAATATGCTGATGTTAGTAAGAATTGTATTAGTTTTATTGTCCTTGCAAATGTTCCTGGCAATGCACCTGGAAGTCCGTTATCTAAGTAAGAGGCCCAAGCGACCTTGCTTTGGGCTGAGCTATGTGCCCAGATGTATTTTTGTTGCCGTTATAAGAAATACCCCTTCATACTCCTCTTTCACTCAATTATTTCAATAAGCTTCTTTTTTTCATGAAATATGGTATGATATGACATGGTTATGAAGTGTCATCATGTTAACCCTATATGCTGTCATGACTGCCTATAAGACATGTTGTTTATCTTTCAATACATAGAATGGTTTTTAGACTCATTGCTGCATGGTCTGAGTTCTGTTCTCTGGATATCCTAATCAAATACATTAATTTCCAGCTGATAGGGTGTGCTCCAGGCCAAGCCCTGACTGACACGCTCCCCCTCTGAAAACAAAACCAATTCTGGTGTCAGCTCGTGGGATTCGCACTGGGTAAGTAGATGAGTGTTTTTTACTCTACTTTTCCCTCTGTGAATCTGAACCTAAACTTATTTTTGGTAATAGGTGTTGGTTATATATGATAAAGGGTAAAGCGGTTCCTGCAGTAAAAAGGATGTGATAACCCCCTCTAGACAGGTTTACAGTCCTGTGCTAGTTTAGACAGGTGTGCAGTCCTGTCTGGTGAAGCGTGCACGAGATAAAAAGTTAGCATGCATTTGACGGGAGGTTTAAGTCCCCCGTGCAAGTTGGCATCTCTATGTTGTGGTGAGTTTGAGTCTCATCTGTGTTGAAGTTTTCCCTATACATTCCTATAGTAGAGTTTTTGTTACCTATCACTGGATTTGAACTGGTATTTGGTGCTTTTTGCTTGCTTGATTGCTTTTATTGCTATATGATTGTATTGTGCTGTGCTGTGCTTAGAATATATTAAGTGACTGTGCATTTTATCATTGCTGCTGTTATTTTGCTGCTATTATTGTGTTGTTAAAAAATGGGGTCTGCTCATGGTAAAATATTGATAATAATGCATAGAGAAAAGGAGAATGTTATTGCATTTTTAATGTCTACTAAGGGGTTAATAGTTTCATTTCAAGTCAGGGAGCTGTGCATGCTGAGTTTTCTCCTGCATTCAGAGAAGTTATGAGTAGAGAAAGGGGGGGGGCAGTGCTGTGTAATGAGTGTTGGTCTGTCGGTTCTCACTGTGTCTTGTATGACGTGTAAAATATTTACTCTAAACCAAAAAATCTGAGGATGTATTATCCTGTTTGAAATCTGTCTCAATCTGTTGGGAAAATGGCCATTCCTTGCAAATTCGGATACTTTCAAATACATTTTAAATTTGGTGGAAAGTTAATCTTATTGTATTTTTAAATGTCTTTGGTATGTTATGAAATATATATTTTCCTGAAAGAAAAGAGACTGTTAATGTGTTTTCTGTGTTACTAAGAGTTTGATGTAAGTTGAAATTGCTTTAGAATAAATGTTGGGAGTGAATGTATGGTAAAAATGACCTTGGTGCATTTTTCTTTCTGAATGGTAATTATTCAGGCTAGTTTCTTAGCTAAGAAATCAAACGTTGTAATGAGGTATTTTGAAATGTTATTGTTGTAACTTTATTTTAAAGTCATATGTATGTTCTTAATTAGGTGTGTTATTAATAGCAGTTTTTAGTTTTAAGTGATATTTGTTGTATGCAAATAAAGACTGTCCACCTGTTGCGGCATATAAATATATTGTTTTTGCAAGTGAACTAATTAAGGGATTTGTGAATGTGCAGATGATTGTGTGATTTTCGGTCACGTTCTGGTAAATGAAAAAAGGTTAACAGGTTGATTCAAGTATGTTGTATTTACAAGATGTGTGCAAGGAGTTAGTGAAAAAGATAAGATAAAGTTATAAGCTGTATATCATTACATATATGTAAAGTATTTGGGTCTGTTTCTGTTGCACGTAAATTAATTCAGTAGACGCTGTGATGGCTCTCATTTAAATATGCAGGTCATGATACAGTAAAGAAGTAGAATTTTTATGGTAAATAATACAAGTTTCCTAATCATGGCTAGGTATTTACATGATAATTGGTTAGTCCTTAAAGGGACAGTACACTGTAACATAGTTTTTATATTAAAGTATTTTCAATGACTTGTTATACAAGCTGAATAGAATGAAATATAGGAGAAATTGCATTTGCAAGTTTATTTGTATATAGGAAGTAGCTGGTTTTGTGCTTTCAAAACACACACCTAGATTTAGAGTTTTGCGTTAGAAGGGGTGCGTTAGCTACGTTTTTTTTTTCCCCGCACCTTTTAAACAACGCTGGTATTTAGAGTTCTCTGAAGGGCTGCGCTAGGCTCCAAAAAGGGAGTGTAGAGCATAATTTACCGCCACTGCAACTCTAAATACCAGCGTTGCTTACGGACGCGGCCAGCTTAAAAAACGTGCTCGTGCACGATATCCCCATAGGAAACAATGGGGCAGTTTGAGCTGAAAAAAACCTAACACCTGCAAAAAAGCAGCGTTCAGCTCCTAACGCAGCCCCATTGTTTCCTATGGGGAAAAACTTCCTAATTCTGCACCTAACACCCTAACATGTACCCCGAGTCTAAACACCCTTAACCTTACACTTATTAACCCCTAATCTGCCGTCCCCGCTATCGCTGACCCCTAAATATTATTATTAACCCCTAATCTGCCACTCCGTACACCGCTGCAACCTACATTATAGCTATGTACCCCTAATCTGCTGCCCCTAACATCGCCGACCCCTATATTATATTTATTAACCCCTAATCTGCCGCCCCCAATGTCGCCGCTACCTACCTACACTTATTAACCCCTAATCTGCCGACCAGACATCGCCTCTACTCTAATAAATGTATTAACCCCTAAAGCTAAGTCTAACCCTAACACTAACACCCCCCTAAGTTAAATTTTATTTAAATCTAACGAAATAAAATAAATCTTATTAAATAAATTAATCCTATTTAAAGCTAAATACTTACCGGTAAAATAAATCCTAATATAGTTACAATATAACTAATAATTATATTGTAGCTATTTTAGCATTTATATTTATTTTACAGCCAACTTTGTATTTATTTTAACTAGGTACAATAGCTATTAAATAGTTAATAACTATTTAATAGCTACCTAGTTAAAATAATTACAAAATTACCTGTAAAATAAATCCTAACCTAAGTTACAATTAAACCTAACACTACACTATCAATAAATTAATTAACTAAACTATCTACAATTATCTACAATTAAACTAAACTAAATTACAAAAAAAAAAACTAAATTACAAAAAATAAAAAAAGATTACAAGAATTTTAAACTAATTACACCTACTCTAAGTCCCCTAAAAAATAACAAAGCCCCCCAAAATAAAAAAATGCCCTACCCTATTATAAAATAAAAAGTTAACAGCTCTTTTACCTTACCAGCCCTTAAAAGGGCCTTTTGCGGGGCATGCCCCAAAGAAAACAGCTCTTTTGCATTAAAAAAACATACAATACCCCCCCAACATTACAACCCACCACCCACATACCCCTAATCTAACCCAAACCCCCCTTAAAAAACCTAACACTAAGCCCCTGAAGATCTCCCTACCTTATCTTATCACCGATCCATCCAGAAGAGGGTCCGAAGTCTTCATCCTATCCGGCAAGAAGAGGTCCAGAAGAGGGTCCAAAGTCAACAGCCTATCCGGCAAGAAGAGGACATCTGGACCGGTAGACATGTTCATCCAGGCGGCGTCTTCTATCTTCATCCATCTGGTGCGGAACGGGACCATCTTGAAGCAGCTGACGCGGATCCATCCTCTTCTTCCGGCGACTCCCGACGAATGAAGGTTCCTTTAAGTGACGTCATCCAAGATGGTGTCCCTCGAATTCCGATTGGCTGATAGGATTCTATCAGCCAATCGGAATTAAGGTAGGAAAAATCTGATTGGCTGATTGAATCAGCCAATCAGATCCAAGTTCAATCCGATTGGCTGATTGGATCAGCCAATCAGATTGAGCTCACATTGAATTGGCTGTTCCGATCAGCCAATAGAATGCAAGCTCTTAAAAGGGCAAAAGGCCCTTTTAAGGGCTGGTAAGGTAATAGAGCTGCTAACTTTTTATTTTAGAATAGGTAAGGGCATTTTTTATTTTGGGGGGCTTTGTTGTTTTTTTAGGGGGCTTAGAGTAGGAGTAATTAGTTTAAAATTCTTGTAATCTTTTTTTATTTTTTGTAATTTAGTGTTTGGTTTTTTTGTAATTTAGTTTAGTTGATTTAATTGTAGATAATTGTAGGTAGTTTAGTTAATTAATTTATTGATAGTGTAGTGTTAGGTTTAATTGTAACTTAGGTTAGGATTTATTTTCCAATCAGATTGAGCTTGCAAAAGGCCCTTTTAAGGGTTGGTAAGGTAATAGAGCTGCTAACTTTTTATTTTAGAATATGTTAGGGCATTTTTTATTTTGGGGGGCTTTGTTGTTTTTTTAGGGGGCTTAGAGTAGGAGTAATTAGTTTAAAATTCTTGTAATCTTTTTTTATTTTTTGTAATTTAGTGTTTGTTTTTTTTGTAATTTAGTTTAGTTGATTTAATTGTAGATAATTGTAGGTAGTTTAGTTAATTAATTTATTGATAGTGTAGTGTTAGGTTTCATTGTAACTTAGGTTAGGATTTATTTTCCAGGTAATTTTGTAATTATTTTAACTAGGTAGCTATTAAATAGTTTTTATATTTATATTAAGTTCTATTATTTATTAAGGGTGGCACCAGAATTTCAATAGTCAGCAATGTTTCCACTCTCTCTAACACCCCCATTTGTACTATTAAATAGTTATTAACTATTTAATAGCTATTGTACCAAGTTAAAATAAATACAAAGTTGCCTGTTAAATAAATATAAATGCTAAAATAGCTACAATATAATTATTCATTATATTGTAGCTATATTAGGGTTTATTTTACAGGTAAGTATTTAGCCTTAAATAGGATTCATTTATTTAATAAGATTTAATTTATTTCATTAGATTTAAATTATATTTAACCTTAGGGGGGTGTTAGTGTTAGGGTTAGACTTAGCTTTAGGGGTTAATACATTTATTAGCGTAGCGGCGAGGTCCGGTCGGCAGATTAGGGGTTAATAAGTGAAGGTAAGGTAGCGACGACGTTGGGGGGGGCAGATTAGGGGTTAATAAATATTATGTAGGTGTCGGCGATGTTAGGGGCAGCAGATTAGGGGTACATAGGGATAATGTAGGTTGCGGCGGTGTGCGGTCGGCAGAATAGGGGTTCAAATTTTTTATTAGAGTGGCGGCGATGTGGGGGGACCTCGGTTTAGGGGTAAATAGGTAGTTTATGGGTGTTAGTGTACTTTAGAGCACAGTAGTTAAGAGCTTTATGAACCGGCGTTAGCCCATAAAGCTCTTAACTCCTGACTTTTTTCTGTGGCTGGAGTTTTGTCGTTAGAGTTCTAACGCTCACTTCAGCCAAGACTCTAAATACCAGCGTTAGAAAGATCCCATTGAAAAGATAGGATACGCAATTGACGTAAGGGGATCTATGGTATGGAAAAGTCGCGGCTGGAAAGTGACAGACCCTTTCCTGACTGACTCTAAATACCAGCGGGCAGAAAAAAACAGCGTTAGGGGCCCTTAACGCTGGTTTGGACGGCTAACACAGAACTCTAAATCTAGGCGATAGTTTATTGCAATGGATTGAATTTCGGATAATAAGCATATCTCATTGTGTTGATTATCTTATATTTGTCTGTAAAACCGGAGCTCAGGGCTTAGACAGAGCAATGGAAAATTGTAATTTTATTACTTAAAGGACCAGTTCACTCATGTGAGAGGAGTTCATGAGCAGAAATAACACTGTATTAACAAGTGAAGGAGATAAAACATAAATGTAGTAGTTTGCAAAATATATATTTTTTTAATTTTGCCGTTTAGATAGCAGACAGTTATGCAGTGTAAATCAATTCCCTTTTTAATGCAAACTGAACTGATCCATTGCCTGCAATCTTTGTGTTTCAATCTGTGAGACTAGCAAAAAAAGAAAAAAGAAAATATTTAAAGGGATACAGGCAAACTGATATAAAATCTGAGATTTTAAAGAAATATTTACAGAGAAAGAAGATTAGGTTTATTGTAAGCCAAACACTAGTATATTTAACTATGTCAGCAGTTTCAATTAAAGATATTTTTTTAAATTTGGGTAAAATGTCCCTTTAACTATCCTGCACCCCATTGTGAGTGTGTTTTTTTATATACTGACTGTGTTTGCTTAGGCTATCCAATGGACGTCAGTATATATTTTTATTATAAGTAAACACAATGGATCATTGGGAACAATTTAAAGGGGAAATTTTTGAACAAACTGTCCTTTTAATCTATTAGTGTAAATTATTATTATTATTATTCTTTTAGAAAGCTCATTTTGTTGCATACAATTGTTATATTTAGTAAGAAAGCTGCAAAATGGTGAATATCAAATTAAAAAAAAAGTTAAATCAAATAATTGTGTATTTAGTAAAATCTTGGTTATGTAAACGTATAGACTGGATTCTAGAGCTTTTCATAAATTATTTGTGCCACACATGAATTATTTAACAGTGGATTTGCACTGTGCATGCGAGCAGGGGCTATATAGAACAGTGGCTGTACTATTATTATCTGATTTTTCCCAAAATATGGTACCTAGGTGTTTGTGTGTTCCTTTGTAAATTTATGGTTAGGGATTTTATTTGTAAATATGCAACTGGAGTTTATTGATCTTCTGAAGTGATTGCATTATTAGTGTGATCTCATAGTATTGTGCATGGTAGAATTTGCAGAATCTAGGGTATAGACGGTTGTTATAGGATTTTAATTATTTGTAATGTTTTGCGAGTGCTGTGTTTCAGTGAATGTAAGTATATGTATTGAATTTCAGGTTAAGTCTGGTTGTTAATAGTTTGTGTAGGATGTTATTGTTTTGTTTTGTGGAATGGACAGTTGGTTTTAAGTGTTTTCTAAGAGAATGTTATGTTTTTATTTTTAGTGAAAGGGTGCTGTATGAATGGAATATTGAATAGTGTTGTGTATTTGATTTTGCCTGATGTTAAGAATAGTATACTACATGCATGAGTGGAGTACATGAATTGTCTTTTAGTTTATTGTTATATTGTGTTTGCGTGACACATAGGGTGTTTCTCGCAAACAAAGGGGGAAGTATTGATGAGTATCTTTATGTGATTTGGGTGATTGTTTTAAGTAAGTAAATGATCCTAAAATGTTTTTATTTTTCTATTTTGTTCTTAACACAATATTTGTATTTACAGGATGAGATCATGAAGCTGTATCCAGAGATTAAAGACACTAACTGAATCATTTTTGAGATTTTCATATTTAGGTAAAATCTGTACAGATAAAATTCCATAGTGCACTCTCCAAAAGATTGAAGATTGAATGCAAGTAAGCCTTTTAAAGAAAGAAACAATGAAGATAAAATACCTTTTGTCAAGCTTGTTTTAACCACCATACGGCAGTAAAAGTTGCTGAACTATCTTTGGATCCATTCTTTGATTTGCATGCTGGTACCAGCCCCAGAACGGGACTCTGGGTAATCTATGACTGTTTCCTATGATGTGTGTCTTCAGAACATAAAGACTATCCTTCTCTGGACAGTGCCTTGCCTCTTACGCTGTTGCAGAGTCAACCACAATTAAATTAGGGGAGTATTGTTTTAACTTGTTTACTTATATTGCTTGTTTTGTATTCTCTTGTATTTGTGTTATTTTTTGTTGATCATATTAGTTATAAGAAGTCATATAGTTTTGTCTGCAGACAAGTATGCCTTATTGGTATTAGATCACATTGTAGTTTATGTACTTAACAAAGTAACCCTTTAAATAAGTGTAACTCTAAACCTTGCAGTATTGTAACCTATTGAATGGCACACTGAGTATAGAAAATATGTTTGCACCTTTATAGTTTAAAGAAAATGCTGCAATTTATCAGAATATTTTGGACCTTCACCCTTGTGGAACACAGTGAGGACAAGTCTCAGCTAGAAATGTATATTAATTATACAGAGAAATATTTGTTTAGGGAGTAGCATAATTATAGTTAAATTGATGGTATATTTTCTACCTACCATGGCTCTTATTGGAGCTGTGTTATGAAAGCAAATATATTTTTCCCTTTTATTAATTGGTATGGTACCTGCAATTTGAATTTGGTAATGTCAGATGTTTGTCAATGAAAGGAATCATCTTACGATAAAGATGTGTTTACATTTAAAAGATTTTGTAGTTTTAATGATGCTATGATTGTATTCCTTCTTCATACAGGAGTGTGAGAGAATTTAGGTTGCATAAAATAATTAGTAAACTAGTAGTGTTTATATCAGACAAGATTGCTGACTATTAATATCATAGTTTGAGAATTATAAACATTACAGATAGTAGCTTTGCAGAATAAAAGCAACACTAGGTTCTTTTATTTTTAATAGTTCTAAGAGAAAGTGTGAAGAAAAATATTTTTATTGACTGTTTAATTTTTCATTTCTGTTGCAGGGCAGGCCTTAGCATAAGTTTCTTAGCATAGCCATTCAGCCTCTTGATGAAGTCTAGCAGTTTTCACTTGCTTAGTATTCATGAAGCATCATTTAAATTGCATAGAGAAGCTGTGAGTTATTCTCTGTAAAAGTTTCAATGTATTCAGTTTGTATTATATATCCATAATGTTTTTCTGGTTTTAAATGACATAGGATAAGTTAAGCTAAAGGAATTGTGATGTTTACAAAAAAGGTGAAAGAAGTTTTATTTGGACATAATTGTGATTGTATCAGGGTGTGTGCTCATCTTGTGCTGTTTTGTTTCCTTCTTAGACACCTTCTGGCTCGAGTGTCTGCTTGCTATGAGTATCCACTGGCTTTCCTTGTCTACCCCATGAACAAACCATCAGACTTCCAGCATCTACCTGCAGAAGAACACTGGATAAGCACCCCTACTGCAAATGGACTATGGTATTGAAGCAGAGTGTCTAAGGAAGGTGGAGCGCTTTAAGAGGACAAAGACTGTTCTTAAAGTGATCAGAGGCCACCTAGAGACATTTGTGCTGTTCCCATGTCATGCTTCACTGTGGAGAATGTACAGGGCAAGGAACTGTTGGAAATATTGGGGGGTGCTAGCAATGCAGGTGGAGAAATAAAGATGCAGCGTTGTTTGGTGGTAGATAGGGGGCTGGTCTTTGTGCAGATAGACAAGTAGTTTGAGGATGCTGGGAGGTAGACAGAGAGAATTGGAGGGGCCGCACCTATGTGCAGTGACAAATTGTGCCCTATTGGCCTATAAAATTATAGCACTACATGTGAATACCTTTCTCTACAGTATTCTCACATAGAGTTAAATTACTGGCGTATTAGGCTTATATTGTTGTTAAAAGGATTTACTAATTTTCTGTGCTTTTTTGTTTTTATGTTATTCTGTTAGAATAAAAGGGTGGTATTGTAGGAATTGTTAGCATGACCGGCACCATTTTGTTCTTAGCTGCCATTTTGTCTTAAGGCATCCATCTTGTCTAAGAGACTCTTATTATAGCAGTTATTATGTAGTGAGAAATATGCTGATGTTAGTAAGAATTGTATTAGTTTTATTGTCCTTGCAAATGTTCCTGGCAATGCGCCTGGAAGTCCGTTATCTAGGTAAGAGGCCCAAACGACCTTGCTTTGGGCTGAGCTATGCGCCCAGATGCATGTTTGTTACTGTTATAAGAAATACTCTTTCACTCAATTATTTCAATAAGCTTCTTTTGTTCATGAAATATGGTATGATATGACGCGGTTATGAAGTGTCATCATGTTAACCCTATATGCTGTCATGACTGCCTATAAGACGTGTTGTTTATCTTTCAATAAACAGAATGGTTTTTAGACTCATTGCTGCATGATCTGAATTCTTTTCTCTGGATATCCTAATTAAATACATTCATTTCCAGCTGATAGGGTGTGCTCCAGGCCAAGCCCTGACTGACACGTTCCCCCTCTGAAAATAACATCTAACATCAAATTTTTTTATTCCCATGATATTTTGTGTTGAAGAAATACCTAGGTAGGCATCTGGAGCACCAAATGACAGGTGATAGTGCTGCCATCTAGTGCTCTTGCAAACAGAAAAGATTCTTGCACAACTGCTGCAATATAATGTTCCAGAAATGGTCAGACTCTTAAGCATATGTCCCTGCTTTTCAACAAAAGATACCAAGAGAACAGAAAAAATTATAATAGAAGTAAATTAGAAAGTTGTTTTTAATCACGTGCTCTGTCTGAATCATCAAATAAAAAAATTGTGTTTCCTGTCCCTTTAATGATCATAAGCAAGTTTAGTAAGGCTTAATTTAAACAAAGTTTGAATATATTTTTCCACAAAATGCAAGTCAGTCGCTAAAAATACACAAGTTGAGTCAGTGCATCATTCATTTCAAGTCAAGTCCAAATAAGTAACGTTAACGTTTGAGTTCTATATATACTCTTAAAGGGATATACACATGAGGATTATGGATACTTAATACATGGGACCAAGACAACTTTAAACTTTTTTCTTTTGGAATATTATCCTTATGGACAATTGTGGATCACTTTTTCTTTCATGTAATTAGCAAGAGTCCATGAGCTAGTGACGTATGGGATATACATTCCTACCAGGAGGGGCAAAGTTTCCCAAACCTTAAAATGCCTATAAATACACCCCTCACCACACCCACAAATCAGTTTTACAAACTTTGCCTCCTATGGAGGTGGTGAAGTAAGTTTGTGCTAGATTCTGCGTTGATATGCGCTCCGCAGCAGGTTGGAGCCCGGTTTTCCTCTCAGCGTGCAGTGAATGTCAGAGGGATGTGAGGAGAGTATTGCCTATTTGAATGCAATGATCTCCTTCTACGGGGTCTATATCATAGGTTCTCTGTTATCGGTCGTAGAGATTCATCTCTTACCTCCCTTTTCAGATCGACGATATACTCTTATATATATACCATTACCTCTGCTGATTTTCGTTTCAGTACTGGTTTGGCTTTCTACAAACATGTAGATGAGTGTCCTGGGGTAAGTAAGTCTTATTTTCTGTGACACTCTAAGCTATGGTTGGGCACTTTTTTATAAAGTTCTAAATATATGTATTCAAACATTTATTTGCCTTGACTCAGGATGTTCAACATTCCTTATTTTCAGACAGTCAGTTTCATATTTGGGATAATGCATTTGAATCAATGATTTTTTCTTACCTTAAAAAATTTGACTTTTTCCCTGTGGGCTGTTAGGTTCGCGGGGCTGAAAATGCTTCATTTTATTGCGTCATTCTTGTCGCGGACTTTTTTGGAGCAAAATTTTTTTCTGTTTCCGGCGTCATACGTGTCGCCGGAAGTTGCGTCATTTTTTGACGTTCTTTTGCGTCAAAAGTGTCAGCGTTCCGGATGTGGCGTCATTTTTGGCGCCAAAAGCATTTAGGAGCCACATAATGTGGGCGTCTTATTTGGCGCTAAAAAAATATGGGCGTCACTTTTGTCTCCACATTATTTAAGTCTCATTATTTTTTGCTTCTGGTTGCTAGAAGCTTGTTCACTGGCATTTTTTTCCCATTCCTGAAACTGTCATTTAAGGAATTTGATCAATTTTGCTTTATATGTTGTTTTTTTCTATTACATATAGCAAGATGTTCCACGTTGCAACTGAGTCAGAAGATACTTCAGGAGAATCGCTGCCCGGTGCTGGAGCTACCAAAGCTAAGTGTATCACTTTGGGGAACTGTTCCTTCAGCTGTTGTTTGTATTAAATGTTATGACAAACTTGTTAATGCAGATAAAATTTCCTTTAGTACTGTTACATTACCTGTTGCTGTTCCGTCAACATCTAATACTCAGAGTGTTCCTGATAACATAAGAGATTTTGTTTCTAAATCCATTAAGAAGGCTATGTCTGTTATTTCTCCTTCTAGTATACATAAAAGTCTTTTAAAACTTCTCTTTTTTCAGATGAATTTTTAAATGAACATCATCATTCTGATACTGATAATGGTTCTTCTGGTTCAGAGGTTTCTGTCTCAGAGGTTGATGCTGATAAATCTTTGTATTTGTTCAAGATGGAATTTATTCGTTCTTTATTTAAAGAAGTATTAATTGCATTAGAAATAGAGGATTCTGGTCCTCTTGATACTAAAACTAAACGTTTAAATAAGGTTTTTAAATCTCCTGTAGTTATTCCAGAAGTGTTTCCTGTCCCTGATGCTATTTCTGAAGTAATTTCCAGGGAATGGAATAATTTGGGTAATTCATTTACTCCTTTTAAAACGTTTTAAGCAATTATATCCTGTGCCATCTGACAGATTAGAGTTTGGGACAAAATCCCTAAGGTTAATGGGGCTGTCTCTACTCCTGCTATATTTTTAGCGGATGTTGCTGCAGCTTCAACTTTTTGGTTAGAAGCTTTAGCGCAACAAGTAACAGATCATAATTCTCATAGCATTATTATTCTATAACATGCTAATTATTTTATTTGTGATGCCATCTTTGAAATCATTAGAATTGATGTCAGGTATATGTCTCTAACTATTTTAGCTAGAAGAGCTTTATGGCTTAAAACTTGGAATGCTGATATGTCTTCTAAGTCAACTTTGCTATCCCTTTCTTTCCAGGGTAATAAATTATTCAGTTCTCAGTTGGATTCTTTTATCTCAACTGTTACTGGAAGGAAGGGAACTATTTTACCACAGGATAAAAAATCTGAGGTAAATTTAGGTCTAATAATTGTTTTCGTTCCTTTCATCACAACAAGGAACAAAAGCCTGATCCTTCATCCTCAGGAGCGGTATCAGTTTGGAAACCTTCTTCACTTTGGAATATATCCAAGCCTTATAGAAACCCAAAGCCAGCTCCTAAGTCCCCATGAAGGTGCGGCCCTCATTCCAGCTCAGCTGGTATGGGGCAGTTTACGTTCTTTTCAAAGAAATTTGGATCAATTCCGTTCACAATCTCTGGTTTCAGAACATTGTTTCAGAAGGGTACAGAATTGGCTTCAAGTTAAGGCCTCCTGCAAAGAGATTTTTTTCTTTCCCATGTCCCAGTAAACCCAGCAAAGGCTCAAGCATTTCTGAAATGTGTTTCAGATCTAGAGTTGGCTGGAGTAATTATGCCAGTTCCAGTTCTGGAACAGGGGCTGGGGTTTTATTCTATCTCTTCATTGTACCAAAGAAGGTCAATTCCTTCAGACCAGTTCCGGATCTATCAATATTGAATCGTTATGTAAGGATACCAACATTCAAGATGGTAGCTGTAAGGACTATCCTGCCTTTTGTTCAGCAAGGGCATTATATGTCTACAATAGATTTACAGGATGCATATCTGCATATTCCGATTCATCCAGATCACTTTTAGTTTCTGAGATTCTCTTTTTTAGACAAGCATTACCAGTTTTGTGGCTCTACCGTTTGGCTTAGCATCAGCTCCAAGAATTTTTACAAAGGTTCTCGGTGCCCTTCTGTCTGTATTCAGAGAACAGGGTATTGGTATTTCCTTATTTGGACGATATCTTGGTACTTGCTCAGTCTTCACATTTAACAGAATCTCATACGAATCGACTTGTGTTGTTTCTTCAAGATCATGGTTGGAGGATCAATTTACCAAAAAGTTCATTGATTCCTCAGACAAGGGTAACCTTTTTAGGTTTCCAGGTAGATTCAGTGTCTATGACTCTGTCTTTGTCAGACAAGAAAAGTCTAACATTGATATCAGCTTGTCAAAACCTTCAGTCACAATCATTCCCTTTGGTAGCCTTATGCATGGAAATTTTAGGTCTTATGACTGCTGCATCGGACGCGATCTCCTTTGCTCATTTTCACATGCGACCTCTTCAGCTCTGTATGCTGAACCAATGGTGCAGGGATTACACAAAGATATCTCAATTAATATCTTTAAACCCGATTGTACGACACTCTCTGACGTGGTGGACAGATCACCATCGTTTAGTTCAGGGGGCTTCTTTTGTTCTTCCGACCTGGACTGTAATTTCAACAGATGCAAGTCTTACAGGTAGGGGAGCTGTGTGGGGGTCTCTGACGGCACAAGGGGTTTGGGAATCTCAGGAGGTGAGATTACCGATCAATATTTTGGAACTCCGTGCAATTTTCAGAGCTCTTCAGTCTTGGCCTCTTCTGAAGAGAGAGTCGTTCATTTGTTTTCAGACAGACAATGTCAAAACTGTGGCATACATCAATCATCAAGGAGGGACTCACAGTCCTCTGGCTATGAAAGAAGTATCTCGAATTCTGGTTTGGGCGGAATCCAGCTCCTGTCAAATCTCTGCGGTTCATTTCCCAGGTATAGACAATTAGGAAGCGGATTATCTCAGTCGTCAAATGTTGTATCCGGGCGAATGGTCTCTTCACCCAGAGGTATTTCTTCAGATTGTTCAAATGTGGGAACTTCCAGAAATAGATCTGATGGTTTCTCATCTAAACAAGAAACTTCCCAGGTATCTGTTCAGACCCCGGGATCCTCAGGCGGAGGCAGTGAATGCATTATCACTTCCTTGGAAGTATCATCCTGCCTATATCTCTCCGCCTCTAGTTCTTCTTCCAAGAGTTATCTCCAAGATTCTGAAGGAATGCTCGTTTGTTCTGCTGGTAGCTCCAGCATGGACGGATTCTTTTTCGGATGGCCTCTTGCCAACCGTGGGCTCTTCCGTTAAGACCAGACCTTCTGTCGCAAGGTCCTTTTTTCCATCAGGATCTCAAATCTTTAAATTTAAGGGTATGGAGATTGAACGCTTGATTCTTGGTCAAAGAGGTTTCTCTGACTCTGTGATTAATACTATGTTACAGGCTCGTAAATCTGTATCTAGAGAGATATATTATAGAGTCTGGAAGACATATTTCTTAGTGTCTTCTCATCATTTTTCCTGGCATTCTTTTAGAATTCCGAGAATTTTTTTTTACAGTTTCTTCAGGATGGTTTAGATAAAGGTTTGTCCGCAAGTTCCTTGACAGGACAAATCTCTGCCCTTTCTGTTCTTTTTCACAGAAAGATTGCTAATCTTCCTGATATTCATTGTTTTGTACAAGACTTGGTTCGTATAAAACCTGTCATTCAGTCAATTTCTCCTCCTTGGAGTTTGAATTTGGTTCTGGGGGCTCTTCTAGCTCCTCCTTTTGAACCCATGCATTCATTTGGACATTAAACTTCTTTCTTGGAAAGTTTTGTTTCTTTTGGCCATCTCTTCTGCCAGAAGAGTCTCTGAATTATCTGCTCTTTCTTGTGAGTCTCCTTTTCTGATTTTTCATCAGGATAAGGCGGTGTTGCGAACTTCTTTTGAATTTTTTCCTAAGGTTGTGTATTCTAACAACATTAGTAGAGAAATTGTGGTTCCTTCATTATGTCCTAATCCTAAGAATTCTAGGAGAAATCATTGCATTCTTTGGATGTTGTTAGAGCTTTGTAATATTATGTTGAAGCTACTAAGTCTTTCCGAAAGACTTCTAGTCTATTTTTCATCTTTTCTGGTTCTAGAAAAAGCCAGAAAGCTTCTGCCATTTCTTTGGCATCTTGGTTGAAATCTTTAATTCATCATGCCTATGTCGAGTCGGGTAAAACTCCGCCTCAAAGGATTACAGCTCATTCTACTAGGTCAGTTTCTACTTCCTGGGCATTTAGGAATGAAGCTTCGGTTGATCAGATTTGCAAAGCAGCAACTTGGTCCTCTTTGCATACTTTTACTAAATTCTACCATTTTGATTTCTTCTTCTGAAGCAGTTTTTGGTAGAAAAGTACTTCAGGCAGCGGTTTCAGTTTGAATCTTCTGCTTATGTTTTCATTAAACTTTATTTTGGGTGTGGATTATTTTCAGCAGGAATTGGCTGTCTTTATTTTATCCCTCCCTCTCTAGTGACTCTTGCGTGGAAAGATCCACATCTTGGGTAGTCATTATCCCATACGTCACTAGCTCATGGACTCTTGCTAATTACATGAAAGAAAACATAATTTATGTAAGAACTTACCTGATAAATTAATTTCTTTCATATTAGCAAGAGTCCATGAGGCCCACCCTTTTTGTGGTGGTTATGATTTTTTGTATAAAGCACAATTATTCCAATTCCTTATTTTATATGCTTTCGCACTTTTTTCTTATCACCCCACTTCTTGGCTATTCGTTAAACTGATTTGTGGGTGTGGTGAGGGGTGTATTTATAGGCATTTTAAGGTTTGGGAAACTTTGCCCCTCCTGGTAGGAATGTATATCCCATACGTCACTAGCTCATGGACTCTTGCTAATATGAAAGAAATGAATTTATCAGGTAAGTTCTTACATAAATTATGTTTTTTTCCATGACACTGACAGCATAATTTTTTCCCTAGGGACACCTAGGGTGTTTTTTTCTTTTTCTTTTCTTTTTATGGTGAGCATGGTCTGTGTGAATGGAGAGTATCTAGAGCCTATATTATCATTTCACTTTTTAGATTATATGATAAATAAACACAAGTTTCTTCATTATAAGAGTGCTGAGAATTAATTTATTTATCAATTGTGGTAATTTGGCAATACCTCTCGTGCACCTGCAATAAAGATATTAGTTATTACGAGTAGGGATGGGCGAATGTGTTTATATCCGAATTCGAATGTTAGAACGAATGTTATTGTAGAAATTTGATTTACATAATAGAATGTTGATAAGAACGAATATTCTTAAAAATTCGATTTTCGAATGTTATTTACAGTTTTCGAATGTCACACAATTGTAGACTAGAAACACTATTTCGAATGTCACATTCGAATCGATTATCACATTCGAATCAAATGTCACATTCGAATTTGAATATTACATTTATAAAACACAGTATTAGACTAGAAATACTATTTCAAATTCGAATGTCACATTCGAATCGAATATCACATTTGAATCGAATATCACATTGAAAACACAGTATTAGACTAGAAATACTATTTCAAATTCAAATGTGACATTCGAATTCGAATATTACATTTATTAAACACAGCTGTAGACTAGAAATACTATTTCAAATTTGAATGTCACATTCAAATTCGAAATGTCACATTCAAATTCGAATATTACATTTCGAAATTGAATGAATACATAGCTAAACATTCTATTATTCAAACAAATATTTTCGAATTTTATTGAAAAATTCGAAAACGAAAATTTGAAAATAGAATGTTAGAATGATATATAAACATTCAAAATTCGATTTGAATGAACGAATGTATCAAAATTCGTTTTAAATTTCAAATTTTTAGAAACATTCGGCCATCCCTAATTACGAGTAGTGCTGTCGTTTTCACTATTGAGTATATTCGAACTTGAGTTTTATTTGCAGTGACATTTCGGGGTGTTCACCCCTTCATTAACAACCATCGTTGGTCTGATGAAGGGGCGAAGACCCCAAAACGTCACTGCAAATAAAATTCAAGTTTCAATATATTTCAAGACCATATATAATATATAGGTATAGATATATACAGATATACAAAGGAATATCTATTTAGAAATAATACACGCTACGGTAATCATTCTAGAGAAAAGTATGATTACGCTCAAGTAACCACATTTACTTTCAACTCGTAATACCAGCGGTAAACCCAGCAAGGGCAAACACCCCGCAATGTACCCCTTATTGCTCACGCACAAACTTTAGTTCTCCACTCGTAATTAGGCCCAATATCAATTGTCATGTAATTCAAAAATATCATACATTTATTCAAAATAAAATGAAAATGTTAAGCATCCATACACTTCAATGAAATAATAATTGAACATCCTGATGTCAGTAAGTAATAGCATTTAAACGTTTGTAGATACTGCAGCTGATAGTTAAGAAGTTATTTAACTCTCTGCCAGCTCAGAGCTAGTGGTTTAAAATTACCCCAGATAGGCTCAGTTTAAACTCACCCTGGATGGGGCAGCATTGCACGAGCAGCCACTTGTGCTATGATAAATACGGGCAGTGCACCGCAATACTGCCTACCAGTCGCCATCATGGGTGGACAGATTTGCCTTTATTAGGAACATGCCTGCACATTAATACATGGAGCCCATATTTGTTAAAGCAGGCATTGATGAGGTTTCAAGATGTCAAGTCTGCTAAATTGGAACGGTTCAAAAATCATGTAAAAAAGTTTTTTTTAATGGAGCCCCTGAGTGGTCAGTTTGGTATTTACTATGGTTAATGGTGTGCACAATTTAGCTAAATGTCCCCACAAAAATGACAAGCACAAATCTGTCACAGAGATGTTGTGACACACTACCCTAGATTGTTTTGTTGCAGATCTCATACAATCACACAATGAGTTCCCTTTCTACACAGAGCCCTGCACTGCCAGATAATACTGAAGTTGCATAATGCAGCATTTCCAGGAAGTCACGTGTGAAAAGCCTGTCGGGACTCTGAGCATGCACTCTCAGCTGATGAGAGCACCATATCGTCAATAGCATGGGAGGCGGTGATAATTTATAAACACAACTTTTTATTTCTGTCACATACAGAGATATAGTCACGTGTAAACATATTGTTACACACAAACACACATTAATTACAGATGCATGCAGGATATTCTTGAACGATACAGACACAATATAATGCTTAGCATCCTAATTTGCAATTAGTTACTTAGATGTGCACCATTATTTTGGCTTTCAGAAATAACAGCATCACAATTTAGCAAAATGCACGAGTAAAGAAATTGTGAGCACATTTTTCTAAACTGTGCATAGGATTTAAAGCAAAATGTGCACAATTAAATAAATCATGGACATTGTGCACGCAATTAATAAAATAAAACTTTGCAAGGCCCCGGGCTTCTTATTATTCTGATAGATAGGGAAACTGCCCTCAAATTCACACATATGGGTATATTTATCATATGCTGAGCAGACAGGATTTGCTATAGCGAATCGTGTCCGCTTGACATTGTTAAATGAGGACAGCATATGCTAGCAGGGGCTTTCGATCATTCCGATCATATCAGGATGATTTCAATCCGACACCTAAAAATGGCGGACATATGTGATGCATTGGAGCCGGCCCATTTTTGGTTGAGAACCTGGGTTATGTTTGCTTATTTGTGGGTAAATGTATCCACCAATAAGCAAGCGCTATCCATGGTGCTGGACCTAAAATGGTCTGGCTGCTAAGATTTACATTTCTGCTTTTAAAATAAAGATAGCTAGTGAACAAAGAAAAATTGATAATATGAGTAAATTAGAAAGTTGCTTAAAAATTCATGCTCTATCTGACTCATGAAAGAAAAAAATTTGGGTTCAGTGTCTCTTTAATATGAACAAAAACATCTAAAACATTACTATAACACCTACATATTTTTTTCATAGGGATATTAAAGAGTGAGTCATTCGATGTCACATTTACTTTATATCTATAATACAAAAGACTGGCAGAGGGCCAGATTTTAAACGATCACCTATTGCTGAAGATTCTGTAAGAGTGTTTGTTGTGATTATGAAATGTGCTGTTACATTTCTCTTTAGTTTTTGTACGTTATACCAATTATAGTTATGCAAGTGGGTGTCCTAGAAAAAAGCAAAATCTTTAGAATAATTTCTACTGCAAATCATATTTGGAGAAATATAATATTTGTATTTATTAGTAACTTATTAAAAGTAAATTAACTTGATGTAAAGAAAAAATATTGATAGTAAATATGTACTCTAAGGGTCCCATTTATTAACGGACGGACAAGGTTCACTACCGCAAACCTGCCCATCTGGCTTCACTGTGAGCGGGCACCAGATGCTGCCCACATTTAAAATTGCACAAGCCATTTTTTATTTTTTATTCACATTTAACATTTCACAAGCCACTGCTTGTACAATGAAACTCCCTGGTTTTCGTACAGTCAATTGCACAATAGCAGGGCTGATTTCACTCTGCCACATTTTAGGTTTTAAGACCGCTGCTACTTTACTAGTGTTTCATGCTCATTCACGCAAGCATGGAAAGTGTGGCCTCGAAGCTTCTTTTGCAGCTTGACAAATGGGGCCTTATGAATTATGGTTGTCATCTGTATTGTAATGGATAACAATATTTGTTAAAAACCATTAACATGTTATATTGAAATTTACTCTTTACTCACTGCTTTTTTCATTGTAGTGACAAAATATTTATGAACACTTATTTTACATAACATTTTATATTAATGGGATAGAAAAGTCACCTGCTGTGAGTGCCCTGTGCACAAGCATTTACACGCCACACCTTCTCAAAGAGTCAGCGGTGGCCTGTATGACACAATAAACACTGCTGAAAGTCCAAACGAAGTACAGCCCACTTCTCCTCCATGCAAGCTGGAATAATGCCACGCCAAGCCTTAAGTGTAGTATACCAAACAGCAAAAGTCAACAGCACCGTCAAGGCTTTATATTTAAAAGAACTTTATTACATAGTACTGGGTCAAAAAGTAACTTTTTGACCCAGTACTATGTAATAACAGTTGTTTAAATATATAGGGGGCGATTTGTCAAATGTCCGGCCGACATCGCTAAATTCCAACAGCATGCTCTGCCAGCATTCAACATTGCACAAGCATTTCTGGTGAAATGCTTGTGCAATACCCCACATTTGTGGCCAATCAGAAGCTAGCTGGGGGTGTCAATCATTCCAATCGGATCGGGATGATTGCAGTCTGCCACCTAAAAGGTGGCAGACGAGTTAAGGAGCAGCGGTCTTATGAGCTGGAAACATCGCGGGTAGAAAGCAGCCGTAAACATTGCGGGTAGAAAGCAGCATCCGCTACTTAATAAATCTACCCCATAGCCGTGATGGTGCTGCTGAATATTGCTGTTTGGTATACAATAAACACTGCTGCCATGATGTTCTAGTCATGCATAGCATATGTGCCTATGCTGCTGGTACAGTAATCCCTTTAACTAGAAGTATCTTTGCTAATGCCAATATATTGCAAACATGTTTTTATTGAAATTAAAATGCTCCAATGCACATGTCAATTTCTACCTTTCTATCCCTTTAAATTCTTTAAAACGATCCAAGTGCTCTTTGCAATACATTCCAGAGTTATACAAGTAGGTGTTCCATGGATGTTCCATGGGTGTTTTAAAACCAGGAAAAAAAAAAAGATGTTAATTTCAAATATTGAATTGTGAATCTATGGGGGAAGTTAATAAAGCTGCAAGATGCATAAGTGAGCCTGCAGTCAATAGTTAAGAAGCAATAGTCATCAAAGATTAAATTCCTTCATATGAGAGAGAAAAATACATTTTTTGTAAAAAAAGTGGGCACCAGAATGCAAATATATTGCATTGTTTCTGGTATTGTTATAAGATAAGAAAGTTTGTGTTCAGAGTCCGTTGCTTGCTAAGTAAAATATATCAGATAAGGATACAATTAGAAATTCAGGGTATCCTCTTTTTAATCGATGGTTCAAGGTATAAAGGATTTACTAGGTTTATAAATGTATCTATATTTACTGGTAGAAAAATCATTTTAAAATGATGGAAATCTCGGAAGGGACCTTCACTGGGGAATCTGATAATTGATCTTCTTGGTCAGGATATAAAAGGACAAGTTCATGCCCTCTTTCATGTTGAAGGATGTATAATTAGTTTTATACAGAAATGGGCAAAATGTTTTTTTTTATCTCAAGAGAGAGGGTGTTAGAAGCAGATTCTGCTCCCTTTCTTTATTTCCAAAATAATGTTGGATTTACGGTGCAGAGGACAATGGACGTTTGTGGATAATTGAGAGGGGGAGGACAGATAATTTGTGTGTGTGTATGTGTGTGTGGGGGGGGTGGGGTTGTTTTTCTCATGCAGCAAGAATTTTATTGTTGCCTAGGTTAACTTTATTGTTGTCTAAGTTAGAGAAAGATTGTCAGGTGTGTCAATGTTTGTATAACATTAGGTCCGAACAATTTGACTATCTGTTTACAAAGATAAATTATATCATTCTGATAATGTAACTCAATATTTATAAAATAGTGGTTACCAGGTTTGCAATTTAATAACACTCTGAATTATATCATTTGCAAAGGATAATACATATACAACTTGAATCCTTTTAGTTTTGATTTGTTTGTTAAATAAACTGAGACCAGATCAATAAACAAATTTACACCAAGATTACAAGTTGTGCGGTAAACTCGTTGCATACAGACCGCGAGAAATGGCGCCACAAGTACAAGTCACCATGAAACTTTCTTTTGTTGTGCGGTATGGTGCGGTAATCTGCATACCGAACAAAATCCAAGTTCCGACTTGGCGTGCTTGTGCACATATTCCCCCATATAGAAAAACGGAGAAAAAAATTAGGAAAAAAACTAACAACTGCAATTGTGAAATCGCTACTACATTTTTTTTATTCCCCATTGAAGTCTATGGAGAAAAGAGAGTTTAACAAAAACCTAACACCCTCACATCAAGCCCTAGTCTAATAACCCTTAAACTGCAGTCCCCCCACATCACCAACACTAAATAAACTTATTAATCTCTAAACAGCCATCCCCCCACATCATCAAAAATAAATAAAGCTATTAACCTCTAAACTGCTGCCCCCCACATTGCCAACACTAAATAAACTGATTAACCTCTAAACTGCCTACCCCCACATCGCGAACACTAAATAAACTGATTGGCCGCTAAACCGCCATCCTCCACATCGCTAGTACTAAAATAAACCTATTAACCCCTAAACCGCCATCCCCCTACATTGCAACTTCCTAAATTAAACTATACCTAAACCTAACAACCCCTAACTTTAAATTAAAAGTACAATATACTAACTTCATTAAAATAAATAAAAACTTACCTGTGAAAAAAATAAAACATAGGCTTAAACTACAAAAAAAAACAAAATAACATTACAGAAAATAATAAAAATCTTAATATTTCACAAAATAAAAAAATCTAACATTACAGAAAAAAACAACCTAACATTACAGAAAAAAAGTAACTTTACAAAAAAAATAGCTAATATTACAAAAAATAAAAAAACTAATATAAGATACTAACATACAGAAATTATCCAACATAAAAAAAGTTATTCCTAATCTAATACCCCCTTAACCCCCTCCCCCTCCCCCCAAAAAAAAAATCTTACCAATATCCCTTAACAGGGCCTTTTGTAGAGCATTGCCCTAAATTTAACAGCTCTTTTGCCCTGAAAAAAATATGTCAATATGATGAGAAGTTGCAACAGTAGAAATAGCCTATGAACAAAAGCTCATGGACAAATATCAATATGGTGTTTGCATTATTTATTTGAGTTAGATTTTACTTTATTTCCATATCAATGTAAATTGATTATTTTTCCTTCTTTTCAAAAAAAGTAATCTATATCTTGAGATAAAATGATGGTATAGATGCAATATAAGTATGTATGGCATGCAGATTGAATGGTCATAAATGGATACATTTTACAAGAATGATTTTGTTGAAGATTTTGGAATGGAGCGATATAACAAATATCATATTTTACTATGCTATAATCATAAAATTATATTGACCAAAGATTAGGTTACATTTTTTATGAAGATTTACAGGAGGCAAAATCAAATGTTAATTAACACCATTAAAATAATTTCAGCACTGTCATTTGTACTCTGGCATAATGTAGAGGAATTATACAGTCACTGACATCAAGATGATGCACCTTACTAAAGCAAATGAAGGATAAGGGATTGGTTTTGTTTCCGCGTGAGCCTTCAGGCCTGCCTGAAACCGCAGTTATGAAGCAGCGGTCTTAAGACCGCTGCTCCATAGCTTGTCCGCCTTGTGCGATCAGGTTGATTGACACCCCTGCTAGCGATCAGTTAGCCGTGAATCTGCAGGGGGCGGCATTGAACCAGCAGTTCACAAGAACTGCTGATACAATAATAAATGCCGACAGCATATGCTGTCGGCATTTATCGATGTGCAGCAATGTGCAGTTGACATGATATGCTACTTTGTATCATGTCCACTCACACATTGATAAATATACCCCTTTGAGTGAAGTGGTAGTTTGCACTTCAGGTCAAGAGTTAGACCCGTGGCTTTTTGTACACATCGGGTTGTACGTGTTTTACAAGTTCAAACTAAAAAGTTTTTGCTCAAGCAAAAAGCTATGAATAGTGCGACCACATTAACCTATTCGCCCAGAGAGTTCAAAGGAGCATGAAAAATTGAAAAATACCCAACACCCTTAATTGTGAGCAAACCTGATCACATTTTCTCAAGTGTGCTAAACCGACATTAAATATTAATATTTCTTTATTTTTTTCCAAGATTTTTTTTTTTATTTTGTAGAAGAAAAGAAATATAACAATGTAGTTTAATACACAGAAACATATTTCCAACAGAAAAGTGGACTTGCAGGTCCCTTATAAACAAATGTAAACAATTTGAAATGATTTTACTTGAGATTTGAAGGTTCTGGTAGGTGAGATAAAGAGTTGGGGGAGATGAAAGGGGGGGTTGTGGTGGGTGGGATAAGGTAATAATGTCTATCTTATTAAGGATGTTGCTAGAGGCAGGGTCAGGAGATTAGATTCAAGGCTGCTAATAAAATGAATTTTATAGATCAGTGTTAGGCAACCATTGGGTATTGTGGCTAGCTTTCCAGTCAGCCCAAATCAGTTCAAAAAGGTCAGAGTTTTTGAGGGAGTAAAACATGTTTTTTTTCATGGTGAAAATATAGTCCATGGTATTTACTATTGTGGTCCATTTGGGGGGAACTCTTTCTTCCAGGCTCTGGCTATTGATAGTTTGACCGCAGATAAAAGGTAAATGCAGAAGTAACTGTGATGTTTAGGTAGATTGTGTGTGCCAATGTGCAGCAGGGCCGTAGCTGGTGTCTTAGGGAGAGAAATCCCCATTTTGGATAGTGTAAGGAAACAGGTGTTCCATAGGGGTGTGAGTTTGGGGCATTCCCTCCAGATATGCTTCAGGTCTCCTCAGTGACCACAGTTTTGCCAACATTTTTGTGAAGTGTTGGGAAATATTTGGGCCAGGCGTGAGGGGACATAGTACCATTGTGTGAGAAATTTGAATTAATTCTCGTATAAGGTAATACAATGAATGGCTTTTATGTGAGCATAATGGTGCATTGCCAGGTTTTAGTGGGGATGAGTATGTTTAAGTTGTCCTCCCACTTCAATGTTTGCGGGGCTTTATCTGGAGGGAAACCTCCTTCCATTAATTTATAATGTGTAGACAAAGGTCTGTATAGTTTTCTGCCTTGCTGCCACCTAGATTCCCAGAGGGTAAGCTGTCTGGGGGCTGAAGGTTTGAATCCCCAGCTGTGCATTAGGCTTGTAACTCTGGCATATTTGAAAGGTAAAAAGGGTGGAATGTGGGAAGAACCCCTTATTTGGTCTTATGTATTGAAGTTACCCTAATGAGAAGTGGACCATAGGTCAGATATTTTCTGAATTCCTAAACGTGTCCAAATGTTAGGGTGGGAATTGGGGAGGCCTGTTAGTAATCCTGCCAAAGAGGTGATAGGAGAAGGGCATGGCGCTACTAACATGTAGTGTCTTATCCTGTCCCAAGCGGAGAGGCATTCTAGTATAATTGGATTGTTGATGGAGAGGTTTCTGCAGTAGTGTAGAGGGGTCCAGATTAAGTCTCTTGTGAATATGGAAGGGTAAGGAGGCCTGTTCGATATCTTTCCTTCTGCTGGGGGACTTTAACACCCCCATTTGGAGATATGGATGAGCATTGCAGCCTCATGATATCTTACTATAGATGGGGAGGCTGCTCTCCCATGTTGTCTGGGGTATTGTAAAGACTTGTGTGCTATCTGTGGGGGTTTGTCTTGCCATATATATTTTGTGCATTTGCTTTGGAACTGCAGTAAGAGTTGTTTGGAGACCTTAAGTGAGAGACATTGGAAGAGATATGTCAATTTGGGTAGGAAGCAAATTTTGAGGGCTGTAAGATTCGTCCTAGCCAAGAGATGGATTCAGAGTGCCATTTTTATTTCAGGGATTTCAATTCAGTTAGTAATGGGTGATAATTATCGTTAATGTTTTGAGGGATATTGTGAGATAGCTTGACTCCTAAGTGTGTTATGTGGTTGTCAGTCCATGTAAAATGGTATCTAGAACGGAGTTGTTGGAAGAGTTCTTGGGGGTGGCCTCATGTGTAAATTTCTGTCTTGGAAGCTTTCCAAACATCTCTAGTATTTCTAATAGTCTGGGTATTGTTTAAGTTGGTGTGATGGAGAAGATTGTGACATCGTCTGCGAAAAGTGCAATTTTATGTACCGTTTTATGTAAAGTTATTCCCTCCATGTTTCCATCTATAACAAACAGAAAGGTTCCGGCTCACCGTAGATCCAATATCACGAATACAAAGTCCAGGATGGTTTAAGGAAAAACAAGTATTTATTGGTGCATTTAAAAATAGAAAGCAACAGACAATGAGGCCTATTTATGGAATTTCTGTCGGACCTGATCTGACAGTGCAGATCAGGTCCAACAGACATAGCTGAATGCGGAGAGCAATACGCTCTCCGCATTCAGGATTGCACCAGCAGCTCACAAGAGCTGCTGGTGCATCGCCGCCCCCTGCAGACTCACAGCCAATCAGCCACCAGCAGGGGGTGTCAATCAACCCGATTGTACTTGATCGGGTTGAATTCCGGCGATTCCTGTCCGCCTCATCAGAGCAGGCGGACAGGGTTATTGAGCAGCGGTCTTTAGACCGCTGCTTCATAACTGCTGTTTCTGGCGAGCCTTCAGGCTCGCCAGAAACACGGGGTGTCAAGCTCTATTCGGAGTTTGATAGATAGGCCACAATATGTCAAAAATAGAAAAAAGATGTTTCTATCTAGTCTGATTTGTGCCATCAGGGTAAAATATTAATATTTCATATTCTAATGTTTTTCAGATAGCAGAATATGTTTCTATTTATTCATAAATACATATTTCTTTAAATATATATTTGTTTTTTTTTTAGTACAATGAATATCTATACATGTGTTGATATGTGTATATATGTCTGTAAATACATATATGCGCATATAAATACATAAATACAGGGAGTGCAGAATTATTAGGCAAGTTGTATTTTTGAGGATTAATTTTATTATTGAACAACAACCATGTTCTCAATGAACCCAAAAAACTCATTAATATCAAAGCTGAATAGTTTTGGAAGTAGTTTTTAGTTTGTTTTTAGTTATAGCTATTTTAGGGGGATATCTGTGTGTGCAGGTGACTATTACTGTGCATAATTATTAGGCAACTTAACAAAAAACAAATATATACCCATTTCAATTATTTATTTTTACCAGTGAAACCAATATAACATCTCAACATTCACAAATATACATTTCTGACATTCAAAAACAAAACAAAAACAAATCAGTGACCAATATAACCACCTTTCTTTGCAAGGACATTCAAAAGCCTGCCATCCATGGATTCTGTTAGTGTTTGATCTGTTCACCATCAACATTGCGTGCAGCAGCAACCACAGCCTCCCAGACACTGTTCAGAGAGGTGTACTGTTTTCCCTCCTTGTAAATCTCACATTTGATGATGGACCACAGGTTCTAAATGGGGTTCAGATCAGGTGAACAAGGAGGCCATGTCATTAGATTTTCTTCTTTTATACCCTTTCTTGCCAGCCACGCTGTGGAGTACTTAGACGCGTGTGATGGAGCATTGTCCTGCATGAAAATCATGTTTTTCTTGAAGGATGCAGGCTTCTTCCTGTACCACTGCTTGAAGAAGGTGTCTTCCAGAAACTGGCAGTAGGACTGGGAGTTGAGCTTGACTCCATCCTCAACCCGAAAAGGCCCAACAAGCTCATCTTTGATGATACCAGCCCAAACCAGTACTCCACCTCCACCTTGCTGGCATCTGAGTCGGACTGGAACTCTCTGCCCTTTACCAATCCAGCCACGGGCCCATCCATCTGGCCCATCAAGACTCACTCTCATTTCATCAGTCCATAAAACCTTAGAAAAATCAGTCTTGAGATATTTCTTGGCCCAGTCTTGACGTTTCAGCTTGTGTGTCTTGTTCAGTGGTGGTCGTCTTTCAGCCTTTTTTACCTTGGCCATGTCTCTGAGTATTGTACACCTTGTGCTTTTGGGCACTCCAGTGATGTTGCAGCTCTGAAATATGGCCAAACTGGTGGCAAGAGGCATCTTGGCAGCTGCACGCTTGACTTTTCTCAGTTCATGGGAAGTTATTTTGCACCTTGGTTTTTCCACACGCTTCTTGCGACCCTGTTGACTATTTTGAATGAAACGCTTGATTGTTCGATGATTACACTTCAGAAGCTTTGCAATTTTAAGAGTGCTGCATCCTTCTGCAAGATATCTCACTATTTTTGACTTTTCTGAGCCTGTCAAGTCCTTCTTTTGACCCATTTTGCCAAAGGAAAGGAAGTTGCCTAATAATTATGCACACCTGATATAGGGTGTTGATGTCATTAGACCACACCCCTTCTCATTACAGAGATGCACATCACCTAATATGCTTAATTGGTAGTAGGCTTTTGAGCCTATACAGCTTGGAGTAAGACAACATGCATAAAGAGGATGATGTGGTCAAAATACTCATTTGCCTAATAATTCTGCACTCCCTGTACATATGTACATTCATATAAACACACACACAGACACATATATATATATATAATATATATATATATATATATATATATATATATATATATATATATATGTGTGTGTGTGTGTGTGTTTGTGTCTGTGTAATTATATATACAGATACACCTGAGACCTCATATCTTTGAGCCCTTTTAACTTTTTTATGCATTTTTTTTAAATTATTTTTATTAGACAGTGTAATTATGAGTGTAACTGTACTTTTAAATGTATATTTGATGTTTTGTGCAACTTTATTGTTGAGTGTAACAGTTAACTAGAGCTCTGAAGTTGCACCATCCCGATGCACCTTAAATTCAATTGCGTGTTTACTTGTAACTTATAATACTGCGCCACTTCCGACGCACACAAAGAGCCTTGATAAACCCCTTTTTGCTAGTGCATAATAGTTAGTGCACCACTCATAATCTAGCTGTCCTTTACAGTAACTAAGTCTAACAGACATTTCAATATGCACCACAAACAAAATCTATGCAGAGTTTACTTGAATCACAAACTGATTATAAACAATGCTGTTAGTTTGTTTATGAACCACAGATATAATATACACAGTGCTTAATAAGATAGAACAGATTTAATAGGATGCTAGGATATTGATCTTTCAAAACATTTTACTTATATAAAGTGAAATAAAATTAAATAATGCTCTAGCAGTATAATAAAATATTCACTGCTATTATTTTATTTTGTCTAAAATGTCTTTGTTTTCTGTAGCATTGATGACCCTTCACTGGAACTAAGGGGCCTAGCCCAAACCAAGCCTAAACAGTCCCATACCATTGTCCCTTTTCCATCAAACATTACAGTAGGCACTATGGGGACAAATTATCAAGCTCCGAATGGAGCTTGATGCCCCTTGTTTCCGGCGAGCCAGAAACAGAAGTTATAAAGCAGCGGTCTAAAGAGCGCTGCTCCATAAATTGTCCGCGAACACGATCGGGTTGATTGACACCCTCTGCTCGTGGCTGATTGGCCATGAATCTGCAGGGGGCGGTTTTGCACAAGCAGTTCTAGTGAACTGCTTGTGCAATGATAAATGCCGACAGCATTTATCGATGTGCAGCGGACATAATACGCTACATCGTATCATGTCCGCTCACACTTTGATAAATATGCCCCAATGCATCCTGGTAGATAGCTTATTCTGGCATCCACTACACCAGTTCTCCAATCAGACTGCCAGATAGTGAAGCGTTTTTCTTCACTCTAGAGAACACATGTCCACTGCTTCAGAGTCCAGTGTCAATTCGCTTCACACCACTAAACCCAATGTATGGTATTGCACGTGGTGATGTGAGGCTTGTGTACATGTGCTTAACCATTGAAACCCATTTCACGAAGTTCCCAATGCACAGTTCTTGTAATGATGTTGCTTCCAGAGACAGTTTGGGACTCTGTTCTGAGACATACATTTTAAGTTTACAACAGGCACCTTATGTATTGAATGGTAACCCACTCACACTCTGATGTCAAAGAAACATTGATGCTACTTTGCAATTGGATGGTTAATATGGCTTCTAATTAGCTGTCATGCTTAGTGCAAGAAGAAATGGGCAACTATATTATTAGGAGGTAAACAGCAACAGGAAGGTTAAAAAGGAATGATACAGGATATTTTTATATATTAAAGACAGACTTTAGTATCTCATTATGAATTACACTCATTTAACTGATATGATCACCCTGGCTTCCAGATTGGACCATAATGCTTTGTGATGCAATGCCTAATAAATGAATATGGGTTTTACACTGTAGAGGCAGTTAAAGAAAGACATAATTACAGCAGTTTTCTGCAGTTAAAGTAAAATATCAGTCTGAATGTTAGTAGAAAAGATAAATAGCTTGTTTATATCTGGAGATAACAGTGTTTGTCACTGTCATGTTAACAAAATCTCCATTGTTTGGAATCAGCAGAAATGATAAGATAACAACCTTCAAATATTGCATACTGTATGTGGCAAGGTTAAGCTTGTGTTAGGACTGTTTGGATGCTCTTTAAAGTGACATGAATCACACATTTTTCTTTCATGATTCAGATAAAGAATACAATTTTAAACAACTTTCCAATTTACTTCTATTATTTAATGTGCTTCATTCTTCAGATATCCTTTGTTGAAAAAATAGCAATGCACATGGGTGAACCATCACACAAGACATCTACGTGCAGCCACCAATCAGCAGATGCTGAGCCTATTTAGATATGCATTTCAACAAAGGATACCAAAAGAACGAAGGAAATGAGATAATAGAAATAAATTGGAAAGTTGTTTAAAGTTGTTTAAAATTGCATACTCTTTCTAAATCATGAATAAAAAAAATATGTGGGTTTCATGTCCCTTTATGTTTTCAGGACTGGAAAATCCATAATTTTCAGGTTTAAATTCCAGAGAAAGGGGCAGAAAAAAACAAACACAAAAGAAACGTGTAAGTATATTGCAAGGTTGTTACTATGCATAATTAAATGAACCTTAAAGTCAAAACTTAAATGGATTGGAGAGCATGAGATGTCAAACTATTTTCCAGTTTACTTCTTTTATCAGTTTTGCTTAGTTCTCTTGGTATTCTTTGTTAAAGCGTAATCCTAGGGGCCAGATTCTTATAAAGTAAGCTCTCTGGGCTGGTGAGATTATATAAGATTCCTTCTATTTTCCTGGTGGAATGAGTTGTCATTCCTTTTCGTTTGGGAAGCAGATGCATACATTACAAAAGTGCACAATGAAAATCATAATTTAAAAATCATTAAAAAAAGAATAATTGAACCATTCACACAAAAATTGTATTGTTAAAGTGCATGAAAAATCATTGCATAATTGTAAATTACATAAAAATAAATTGTATTAAATATGCACAGCGTAATTCATAATTTCGGTACACTGGATGTGGAAAAAAAAAACCCATAGAAATTCTTACTTATTAGTACAAAATATAAGCTTAATTGTTTTTTTCGGAAATGGGCTGGACATGGGTGCTCCATGGGTGCATAGGAAATTTTCTCTCAAATCCGGTGTCTAATTCTATAAACGTTTCCGCCATACAGATCTCACAGCTTTTTCTTGCTACTTAAAAACTGGCAAACTTTTCTCAAAATACTCAAAAAACGAATTGCTCTGAAAGGAAAACCTAGGCATACGAAAATAACTACACAATTAAGGTACAGTGCACTGAAAACAGTGCAATTTGATTTGCATTAGGTGTAATATTAAAGTTTAAACAAAGAGATAGAATCACTGAGCCAAAATGTAAAATAAATGTAAACTAACACATGGATATCTCACCGTATATAATGAGCTCTGGGGCAAAAGAACAGAATCTCAATGGGGATTTGTGCACCTGTGCTGTTTTTGTAGCACTGAAAAAAACAGCCCAAGCAGGCTATATTTTATTGCTCTAGATTTACAGACAGTAAATGATGATTTTGAGGGGCCTATTTATTAATGTGCGAGCGGACATGATCTAATGTAGCGTATTATGTCCGCTGCACATCGATAAATGCAGACAGGATACGCTGTCGGTATTTATCATTGCACCAGCAGTTCTTGCGAACTGCTGGTGCAATGCCGCCCCCTGCTCTGAGGCGGTGGACAGAAATCAACCCGATCGAACACGATCGGGTTGATTGACACCCCCTTCAAACGGCTGATTGGCTGTGAGCAGGGGGTGTCAATCGACCAGATTTTATTCAATCGGGTTGATTTCTGTCTGTGGCCTCAGAGCAGGCGTACAAGTTATGGAGCAGCGGTGTTTAGACCACTGCTTCATAACTTCTGTTTTCGGCGAGCCTGGAGGGTTGTCGGAAACAAGGGGCAACACGCTCCATTCAGAGCTTGATAATTTGGCCCCTATAAATGAAATTTTATTGCCTAGCAGCAATATTGACAATAGTGCAGCAGATCATTGACAGCCTTTCCTAGATAAAATGATATGACTATAAATAACACCCCTTAAAGCTGTACAGAAGCTGAAATCATCTGAGACATTAGACAAACAGGGACGCTCTTTGAGTTTTACTACTGTACATTATGTCTTGACATCAAACCTCTGAAACAACTTACCCTGTTCAGTTAATAGCATCTGAAACACACAAATTAAAATGTAATTTCCTTTGGGACTTTTTTGCACACTGGACTAGCTAATAAATAACTGGACACATAATCAAACAGATTTTATCTGCTCTATTAATGTCTCACTTTTCAATTCCAACACTTACTTAGGAAAAAAAGACTGCAATGCTTTATATTAACTGCAATGCTTTATATTATGTCATTTATGCCAATATAATTATAGTGCAGCTTTTGGAGGATTTGTCCCTACAAACATATTGCTTTATTTTGCTTTTTATTTCCCAAGAGTTCCAATTAAAAGGTGAACCGATTTACTTAATTTCTGTTTATGACGATGCATATAAAAAAAAGTCAACTAGATAAAACGTTATAATTATATAAAAATATCATATCCTTGTAAGGTTTTATTTTTACTAGTTTTTTTTTTAAACATAATATCCGCTAATAAGGAAGAATTTTGATTTAACTGAAAGTATGTTAATAACTTTCGTATAGATTCCAAGGCCAGATTACGAATGGAGTGCTATCGTTAACGTGAGGAATGGAAACGTGATTGCGAGATTGCAGTGGTTTTTTATGCACAAATCCATATTACAAGTTGCGCTGTGTTTAAATTACCCAAACACACAGTAATTTATGCTCCCCATATGTTCTATGGGTGGTGTTGAGCGGCAATGTGCGCTCGTTTTACAAGTTGAAAGTAAATACGCTTGCTCAAACGCAATCACATTTTACGCTCAAACTTTTTACGCAATTTGAAAGTTCATGCAAAGACTTTGGCTGGAGAAAAAAGTTGCACTAAAGTTATACTATTAAATTATACTATTGACCCCTAAACAGCCACACCTTCACATTGCAAACTACCCTGCTACACTATTAACCCCCAAACTGCCACACACCCACATTGCAAACGACTCCACATTCACATTGCAAACTACTCCTAAACCACCCACCCGGACATAGAAAACCACAACACTATTAACCTCTAAACTGCCACAAACCCACAGAGCAAACCACTACACTATTAACTCCTAATATGCCATATCCCCACATAGCAAACCACTATACTATTAACCCTTAAACCACCACACCATCACATCCCAAACTACTCTGCTACATTAACCCCTAAACCACCACACCTCCACATCACAAAATGCTCCTCTACACTATTAACCCCTAAAAAGCTACACCTCCAGTACCGTTCTAACCTCCTAACAGCTACCCCTTCATAACAACCCTAACCTAACACCATCTAAGCAACAATAACAATAAAAGACCTACCATTGCATAAAAAAAAAATACATTAAAAAAAACCCTAACGTTACATTTAAAAAAATAATATTAAGGAAAATAAAAAACCTAACCCCCCTTAAAAAAACACCCCAAAATAAATAAAATGTTTAAATACTATAGTAATAGCCCTAAGAACCCCACTCTACAATAAAAGTAACCCCCTAAAAAAGCTTGTCTAAAAATTGCTCTAATAAGGGCATTTAGTAGGGCATTGCCCTAAAGCGATTTCAATTATCTAAATTATCTAATTTACTAAAGTAAAAAAAAACAACTTATCCTAAAAAAAGATTGTCCTGAAAACAGTTGGTTGACCATTGCCCTTAGAAGGGCGTTTAGTAGGGAAGTGCCTTAATGTAAACTCAGCTCTATTGTAGCCCAATAAAAAACATATGTATTCTAAAAAATTTAAAACTAACAAAAAAAAAATTGTTGCCCTGAAAAGGGCTTTTGGTTGGCATTGTTCTTAAGTGAAGATGGCTCTTTTTATTTAAAAAAAACCCTTACAAAAAAAAACTCACCCAGAAAAACCTACAGCTAAATCCCAAAATGATACTCGTAGAACTTGAATCTGTCTCTTATGTGATCGCCAACTGTTGTGCTCCTTTACATGGTTGGGAACATCTTCATTCTGGGGGACAACGGGAGTCAATCTTCATGGAGGCAGTGGCAGCGCATCTTAATAGAGGTGGCAGTCCTTTTCTATCATTATCCAATGCATCTTCTTATCTTCTTTTGTTCTCATCTTCTGATCTTCCATCAACGATATCCTCCTGATGTGGTCACCTGATGCACACTGAACTTTGAATGTCAGGTACCCCTTATAAAGGGGTACCCTTGCATTCCATTAGGCTGAGTTTAAAATAAAAATAAAAATCAGTCAATAGAAAAAGTTTTCATACTATTGGCTGATTTGAAGTTGGAAATTTAAATCAGCTAACAGCAAGGCAAGAGGGGTACCTTGCATTCATATTTCAGTGTGTAGTTGGTGATCACATGAAGAGGATGTTGTGATGGAAGATCAGAAGATTAAAAGGTGGAAGATGGGTGAAGACTTCCCCAGCAAAAAGGAGGCCAAAGTTGAATGAAGATAGACCACCACAGGCGGGGATGCAAATAGAAAAGGAGCACCGCATCCATGAAGACGGACCGTTGCATCCTTGAAAATTGCCCCCCCCCCACTACCAATATGAGCAGGAGGAAGATGGGCCCCTGCCATGAATAGAAGCACTGCAGTTTGCGATTACATAGGAGCCGGATACAAATTCATTGGGTATCATCTTTAGGGTTTAGCTGTAGGTTTTTTTTATTGTTTTTATTTTTAGTTTGGGGGGGTTATAGAAAAAGAGCTATGTTCAAATGAGGGCATTTCCCTACCAAATATCCTTATCAGGGCAATTTTTAGAGAAGGTTTTTTTAGATAGGCTTGTTTGGGGGGTTACTTTTATTCTAGAATGGGGTTGTATTTTTATGCAAAAAAGGGCTTAATTGCTTTAGAGGAATGCCCTACAAGAAGTTCTTCAAATGGCTATTGCTATAGTAAATTTTAGTGTTAGTATAGGGCATGTTATTTTGGGATGCTTTTTAAGGGGGCTTTAGTTTTAAAATAGGCATACCTGTGGTTTTTTTTATTTTTGGTAATTTTTTTATTTTCTTTAATGTTAGTTTTTTATTTTTCGTAATGTTAGGTTGGTTTTTTTCTGTAATTTTAGATTATTTTTGGTATCTTAAGGGGTTTTAGGTTAGGGGTGTGGGGAGGGTTAGCTGCTAAGAGGTTAGTGGGTACTTTGTAATGGGAATTGTGTCAGTTTGAGGGTTAATAGTGAAGCGGGACAGTTTGCAATGTGGGGTGGTGTTGGTTTAGGGGTCAATAGTATAACTGAGCAGTTTGCGATGTAGGGGTATGACAGTTTAGGGGTTAATAGTGTAGTGGAGTAGTTTGTGATGTGGGGGTGTGCAGTTTAGGGGTTAATAGTGTAGTGTGATATTTTGCATTTGGCTATGTAGCAGTTTAGGGGTTAATAGTGTAGTGGGATACTTTGCATTGGGCTATGTAGCGTTTAGGGGTTTTAGAGGCTTATTGCAATGTGGGTTAGCGTGAAAGTAAGGGTGTTAGTTTTTTTTTGTGCTTTTCAAACTAAATTGAATTCTATGGAGGAATATGTTAACGCAGTCGCGATATTGAAACTTCAGCATTTTGTGACCCGTAATCTAGCCCTGAGTGAGCAGTAGTATTTGCTTTATCACAGCTGCTTATTTTTTATGAAAGTAAAATTAATAAGAAAGGATGCAAGTAAACATTATTTTGACAAATTGTTCTGTAGCCCAGAAACCTGTCTTTAAAGAAAAGCCATGTATAGGTTTTAATGCTCGGGTGTTCACTGTATCAATGGTGATCACCTGGCATGAATAATTGTGGACCTTTTTGAAGCACTAAATGACAGGAAATAGTGCTGAATTCTAGTGTTCTTGCTAATGTGCACACTCATGAACGTATGTTTCTGCTTTGCAGCAAAAAATAACAAGAAAATTAAGAAAAGGTAATTATAGAAGTAAAGTGGAAGGTTGTTTAAAATGATCTGCTCTATCTGAATCATAAAAGATACATCATCTTTATGCCCCTGTAAATGTGAGAGGCATCTATAAACTCCAAAACAGCTCAGCATATGGGTTTGAAATGTCTCAGCATAAAAACCTTCAATATAAAATTATGTGATCTGAACTTGACCCAGAGGAAAGATATTTAATCTTACAAGTAGAAGTGGAGGGAATTATTTTAACTTTATGTAACATTTATGGGCCCAATAAATTGGAAAAAGTATTTTTGGAAAATATACAGGTGAAGCTTCTACCAGTTTATATAAAACAAAATGAATTATTGCTGGTGATTTTAATTTAGCATTGTATCCTACTTTGGGTAGGCTTAAAACCTCTCTGAACAGGAATAGCAAGCAAGAATCTAAATTCTTTAAATTTTTTAGTAATTTACTCAGCATTAAAGACATCTGGCGGGTACAGAACCCAGATCTAAAGAAATGTTCATGTGAGTCACATACACACCAAACAATCGACTAGATTACGAGTTTTGTGGTACAGCTATACAGCTGAAAAATTGGCCATTTAGCGTGGAATGGCCGGGAACACATATTACGAGTTGCATTTTAACCTGTAACGCAACGTCCAGTCCGCACTCAGAAAAATAACATTTGAGCTCGGGCGCCTGTATTACAGGTTGTGCTGGCCAGCTAAAATGCTTGCGTTATAGTCTATACCGACACGATCCATACCGCCATCTGAAAGCAGTAGTTATGGATTTTGTGTAACAAAAATGTTTCACAAAACTCATAATTAAACTATTACAAAGTACACTAACACCCATAAACTACCTATTAACCCCTAAATTGCCCCTCCCGAAAATACTATATAAAATGTATTAAACCCTAATCTGCCGCCCACCTACATTGCGACTATTAAATAAACCTATTAACCCCTAATCCACCGGCCCCCCACATCGGCAACACTAAATAAATCTATTAACCCCTAATCTGCCGCTCCCAGACATACCCGACATCAATAAAAATTATTAACCCCTAATCTACCGCTCCCAGGCATAGCCGACACCTAAATAAATCTATTAATGCCTAAACCGCCGGCCACCCACACTACCAACACTATAATAAAGTATTAACCCCTAAACCTCCAGTCCCCGACATCGTAATACTAAACTAAACCTATTAAACCCTAAACCACCGCCCCCCCCACATCGCAAAACACTAAATTAAATTATTAACACCTAAACCTAACACCCCTCTAACTTTAAATTGAAATTACAATATAACTATTTTTTTTAAAAATAAAACCTTACCTGTAAAATAAAAAACAACTAAGTATAAACTATAAATTAAACTAACATATTTATTTTAATAAAATAAAAAAGTACCAATTAAAAACCTAAATTAAAAATTTTAAAAACCTAACACTACGAAAAAATAATAAATGAAATGATCAAAAATAAAAACATTTACACCTAATCTAATAGCCCTATAAAAATATAAAGCCCCCCAAAATTAAAACACCCCCTAACCGACAATAAACTAACAATAGCCCATAAAAGGGCATTTTTTTATGGCATTGCCCTAAGTTAAAGTTAATCAAAAGGAGCGGACAGTCCGTTGTTAAAATTCATTCCTTTATTGTGTAATAATTAAAAATACAGGAACACACAGGAGTGACAGAGTAGGTGTATTACCTAAACTGGCTTACGCATTTCGGCGTTAGCCGTAGTCATAGCCATAGGTGTAGGGTGTAACCCCTGCCTTATATATTACGTGTTAAGACATCATTGGTTAACAGAAATTCAAATTAAAAGCAAAAAAGCAGAATACACTTACTCATAAATTAGGACTTAATACAGATACAATTGTTACAAGGCTTATACTCAGGAGCAACTATTGTTACCAAGTACACATAAATCGATAAAATCAGTTATATGTTGTATAGAAAAAATCATAGTTGTAATTATGTGTATCTTGGTGGAAACATACTATCTCCACTTGTCAACCATAAGACAATGTTGGAAATTGACAGGGGCCCGAATTATAAAGTAAGGTGTATACCGATATATATATATAAGCCTCATCATATACTGAACATTAATTCTATAAAGAGACAGTTAAACAATATCAGTATATGAATAGTAATGTACACACCAAGACACTTCAAAACCATGAAATAGTTAATAAATTCAATACATCTTAAATGTTCCTAAGTAATATGAAATATAAATTAGAATAGAGATGAACAATAAAACCTGTCAATATTCTATTAGTGTTAAGACTGGATGTGGGCATGGCCACAGGCCTCTTAGTATACTATAAAGATAATATGAAAATATATGCTAAATATTATATATATCTCTTGAGGCTATTTTAGCCCAGACTTTATCCCACACAGTTTTAACTGAGTGACACTAATAATTTGTTCACTTAATGTGACTTAGAGTTATTATAATGCAATATAGACTCGGTTGTAAACCTAGGTTGTAGTGTATAACATATGGGCAGTTATTCTATTGTATATCTGTAGGTAAACATCATAGTTTACCCACATAGCATAGGAACATGTAAGCATGAGAGAGATGTACTGGATTTGGTTATTCCCAAAAATTGATTAGGTCATATTTAGAATTAAGACCTTTGGGGATTCGTGTCTCCAGTTTAAAGATCCAGTACATCTCTCTCTTGGCCAAAATCTGTTCTTTATTGCCTCCTCTTTTTGGAGTTACTATCTTCTCAATAATACACCATCTAAGGGAGTCAACACTTTTATCATGCATGGTAGCAAAATGCTGCACCAAAGGTGTAGCAGCCTTACCTAGTGACAATGTGGACAGGTGTTCTCTGATCCTAGAGTTAGCATCTCTCCCAGTGAGTCCTACATATTGTTTGCAACAAAGAATGCATTCCAAAAGATACACAATGCATTCAGTGGTACAATTGAGACAAGATTTTATATCAAAACCCTCCCCTGTTACACACGATCTAAAATTAGTGGTGATCAGTGCAAAATCACAGGGCCTGCACTTTCTTCGCCCACATCTAAACATACCTTGATGTCTTAACCAAGAAGATTCCGAGTTACTGATTTGTTTCAACTGTGTGGTGCTAATCTTGAACCTAAAGTTTGATTTTTGCGGTAGGAGCATTTAATGCCTAATTTGGCCGTGTCTTGTAAACCATCATCCGCCACTAGTAGTGCAAAATGCTTTTTAATTATTGCACAGATTTGGGAGTATTGGGAACTATACCCTGTTACAAAGTAAACACCTTCCCTAGTTTCAGATTTACTAGGTACCTTATCTCGGGTAATTAATGAAGGGAGGTAGATTCGATTGATAGACAAACATTAATTACCCAAGATAAGGTACCTAGTAAATCTGAAACTAGGGAAGGTGTTTACTTTGTAACAGGGTATAGTTCCCAATACTCCCAAATCTGTGCAATAATTAAAAAGCATTTTGCACTACTAGTGGCGGATGATGGTTTACAAGACACGGCCAAATTAGGCATTAAATGCTCCTACCGCAAAAATCAAACTTTAGGTTCAAGATTAGCACCCACACAGTTGAAACAAATCAGTAACTCGGAATCTTCTTGGTTAAGACATCAAGGTATGTTTAGATGTGGGCGAAGAAAGTGCAGGCCCTGTGATTTTGCACTGATCACCACTAATTTTAGATCGTGTGTAACAGGGGAGGGTTTTGATATAAAATCTTGTCTCAATTGTACCACTGAATGCATTGTGTATCTTTTGGAATGCATTCTTTGTTGCAAACAATATGTAGGACTCACTGGGAGAGATGCTAACTCTAGGATCAGAGAACACCTGTCCACATTGTCACTAGGTAAGGCTGCTACACCTTTGGTTGCAGCATTTTGCTACCATGCATGATAAAAGTGTTGACTCCCTTAGATGGTGTATTATTGAGAAGATAGTAACTCCAAAAAGAGGAGGCAATAAAGAACAGATTTTGGCCAAGAGAGAGATGTACTGGATCTTTAAACTGGAGACACGAATCCCCAAAGGTCTTAATTCTAAATATGACCTAATCAATTTTTGGGAATAACCAAATCCAGTACATCTCTCTCATGCTTACATGTTCCTATGCTATGTGGGGTAAACTATGATGTTTACCTACAGATATACAATAGAATAACTGCCCATATGTTATACACTACAACCTAGGTTTACAACCGAGTCTATATTGCATTATAATAACTCTAAGTCACATTAAGTGAACAAATTATTAGTGTCACTCAGTTAAAACTGTGTGGGATAAAGTCTGGGCTAAAATAGCCTCAAGAGATATATATAATATTTAGCATATATTTTCATATTATCTTTATAGTATACTAAGAGGCCTGTGGCCATGCCCACATCCAGTCTTAACACTAATAGAATATTGACAGGTTTTATTGTTCATCTCTATTCTAATTTATATTCATATTACTTAGGAACATTTAAGATGTATTGAATTTATTAACTATTTCATGGTTTTGAAGTGTCTTGGTGTGTACATTACTATTCATATACTGATATTGTTTAACTGTCTCTTTATAGAATTAATGTTCAGTATATGATGAGGCTTATATATATATCGGTATACACCTTACTTTATAATTCGGGCCCCTGTCAATTTCCAACATTGTCTTATGGTTGACAAGTGGAGATAGTATGTTTCCACCAAGATACACATAATTACAACTATGATTTTTTCTATACAACATATAACTGATTTTATCGATTTATGTGTACTTGGTAACAATAGTTGCTCCTGAGTATAAGCCTTCTAACAATTGTATCTGTATTAAGTCCTAATTTATGAGTAAGTGTATTCTGCTTTTTTGCTTTTAATTTGAATTTCTGTTAACCAATGATGTCTTAACACGTAATATATAAGGCAGGGGTTACACCCTACACCTATGGCTATGACTACGGCTAACGCCAAAACGCGTAAGCCAGTTTAGGTAATACACCTACTCTGTCACTCCTGTGTGTTCCTGTATTTTTAATTATTACACAATAAAGGATTGAATTTTAACAACGGACTGTCCGCTCCTTTTGATTAACTTTATAATTTGCACCAGCGAGGATATTCCGTTACCATATTGAGCAGATATCATCTAGCTTTATCAAGCACTATTACTATCACTTTGGAGATACCGTGGATATACATCCAATCCTATCTGGAGTTGGGCAACACACCTCCATTGGCCGGTCCCGATTGGAAGTTTACAAGCCATCCCGCTGACGTCACCTTCCTCCTTTCCCTCGAAGCGCGGCTTGATTGAAGTATTACATTATCCAGCTAAGCGGCCACGCTGTGTTAGCGTGGGGAGTGGTCACGAGTTTGCAGTGCTGTGACTATCCCTGAGGCCGGCGGATTGATCAGACAACAGCCGCACAAGAGAAGGGTCAGGAGGCCAGCCTGGTTTGGATACGAGGTGAGCGTGTTTACATTTATATATGAACTTTGCTTTGCGGGTTTGATTGGCTTGTCACCGAGGGGGATTGAACGCTAACAGAGGGATCGTTTCTACACATTTGTCAGGATTGTGTGCCCAACAGTGACTTGTGTTTTGATGCGATAAGGCTTTATTTGACGAACATTGCATTAGATGTTTGACCTACTCAGAAGGTAATCGATAGGTCATCAGGGATAGCCCCACTTCTCCACTTTAACATTGCCCTAAGTTAAACAGCTCTTTTACCTTAAAAAATTGCTTAGCCCCCCTAAAAAGTAACCCCCCCCACCCAACCACCCCCTTAAAATAAAAAAACTTAACTCTAAAAAATCCTAAAATACCCATTGCCCCTAAAGGGGCATTTGTATGGGCATTGCCCTTAAAAGGGCATTCAGCTCTTTTACTGCCATTAAAAGGACATTCATCTCTTTTTCGGCCCATTAAAATATAAAAAGCCCTAATCTAGAAAAAAAAACACAACAAAAAAACTAAAACTAACCCCATAAAATCTACTCACGGTTCATGAAATCTGGACATCCATCTTCATCCAGGCGGCGAGAAGTCTTCATCCAGACGGCGAAGCCTTCATCCTTCTTGAGAACGTCTTCTATCTTCATTCCGGTGTCGCGGAGCAGAGCTATCCTGGAGGGCGATAACATCCTGAGCGGAGCGTCTTCTTCATACGATCACCGCCGTACACTGAAGTTGAATGCAAGGTACCCATTTCAAAATGGCGTACCTTTCATTCCTATTGGCTGATTTGAGTCTTCAAAACAGCCAATAGGATGAGAGCTACTGAAATCCTATTGGCTGATTGGTATGAGCTTAACTATCCCCCAATCTTTCTTAAAATAAAACACAACCTGGAAAAATGGGCCAAATTTAAATTAACTCTAACAGACAAAGTCAATTTAATAAAGATGGTGATATTCCCCAAACTTCATCTAATGGAAAATATCCCAATTATGATAAAACAAAGGGATTTAAGTGCATTTAAACAGGTATGTCTACAATTTCTGTGGGGGATTTGCACTACCAAATATTGAAATATATAACCTAGTTGGTATTGGGAAGATTGCTCTGGATTAGTTAACTGGAATTGATTATTATTATGCAGTTCAATCTCTAGAAGAAAACTTAGTTGAGCCATACTCCCTTTCGGCACTCCTTTATTGTACCCCTGATAAGTGGCCCAATGAAGTTAAACAACTACCAGTTATCCAAAACGTGATTGTGGACTGGCATAAAATTCTAAAAATCCTACACATTAATCCTTGTGTCTCTAAATATTTAATTATCACTGGTAACCCCAATTTTACCCCAGCGTTAGAATATAAATTCTTTAAAGACTGGTTTTCTAAGGGACTAATGTATGTATATCAGTTTATAGAAATAGGGTCATGGAGATATAAGACATTTTCTGATTTGAAACTGGAATTCGGTATACCGAATAGATAATTTTTTGCCTTCTTACAGGCCCGACACTTTGTTCAGGCATTTGCACATAATAATATAGGGGAGGAATCATGGCATATTGTAGAACCTGCAAGAAATACTTTCTCCTACTTTTATATAAAATAATTATGAGTTTCCATGGTCAAGTTAATGTACAAGAAATAGCAGATGCTTAGCGGGTTTCACCAGAAATTATTCAAAAAAGTCTCAAATTGGCAGACACTGCAACACTCTCCTCCTCTTGGAGAGAATCACATACTAAACTTATAAATAGAATATATATTACACCAAATATTAAGGCTAGATGGTCTAAGATGAATTACTGGGTTAACAAAATTGACCAAAATTTTACACAATTAACGGGTAACCATGCCCTTTTTTTATTGACATACAAAAAGAAAACTCCTTTAAGAATACTCTGGTAGATTAATGATTCTGAAATATTGGAAATCTAATAAAGCCCCTAGCCTGACAGATTTTCTCCATGTTAGATGATAATGGAGTAACTGGACACCTCGATAAATTCAGAAACTCAAATTAAACGTTTTTTCTATAAATGGAAGAACATAATCTTAAACTACTCTAAAGAAATACAGGTACAACTAATTGCACCTTTTAGGGGCACTGTGTATCTCAAACTGGCCATTGCAAACAATGAATTCCCTAACCGGTGGGCAGGGGGAGGTGCGGGTGAGTGAGGTGGTGTTAAGAGATGGAACTTTTTTTTTTCTGTTTTTTGTTCTATTTATTTCATTTGACATTTGCCAAATCAAGAGTTTTTATAGTTCCATACGGCATTATGGAGTATTAATATATTCTCAAATGTATTCTCTTTGCCGCATTATGTTATTTGTGATGTAAGTAAGCTTCTTAACTCATGTTTCTGGCAAAGGCTCGTGCGGAAACTGCTGCACTCGCAGCATAATAAATCGCCCCCCTTAGGGTCACATGATCTAAAGCTCTCTTCTTCTGTGAGTTTATTTAATATGTTTCACCAGTACTGTAAGGTCCTTTAAAGAATTTTAGAAAATCTAATTTTAGTTTCAGAGTTGTTTATCTAGCTATGCAAGGTTGTCGATGTAAAGAAGAGACAAATACATTGCATTATAATGCAATGTAGGGCTTAAATGTGAGATCATCAATGAACTCCAAAACAGCTCAGCACATAAGGGGTTACAAAGATTTTGCAGGGAAATTCAGAGACTTTGACAGAAAAGACCTGCAGTCAAAGGAATGATGGCTATTTGAATCAATATTGAAAAATACAACCTAATGTGTCTGAATTCTTTTTTTAACCTAAGCAAGTGTATTACTCTGAAATGCATTTAACAAAGTCATGCAAATAAATTATTAAACATTTTTTCAATTGTCCTATGATACCCAAATGCTGAAACATTTGAAAGTAATGCAGCATAGCTGTATAAAGCTCTTGTGCAACTTTTTAGTTTCAAGAGCTCTGAGGACATAGTAAACATTCTAGCGTAAAGCACAATTGAGCTTGCGATCACATTTTATTTTCAATTCGTAATACCAGCAGTAAATCCGACGAGCGCAAACACCTGCGATAAACCCCTTATCGCTCGTGCGCAAATGTTAGAACTCGACTTGGAATCTGGCTCTATTTGTGGTGAGCTGAAGAATTGTTGAGGTAAAATATCTTCCCTTCTTACATAGAGATGCTCAGGTAATATTTTCTTGTCAGCTTTTTACACTTTCAAGGGATGTAGCATATTAGTATTATGTCCCTTTAAGTTGTTTACAAGCTTCTTAAGGGGCCATTATGGTGAAATAAAGGACATGCTCTCATTTATTAAAGCATGAAATGTTATCACAACCCACCCCAAATCTATGTCTTTAACCCCATCAAAAGGGGTAAAAATATAGGTAAGCACTACAGGGGAGCTGCAGAAAATAACTGGTCCTGAGTGGAAACTGCTACAGAGCAAATCAGCAGCGCTCCCACAATCCAGCTGTGTTAACTGATTCAGTGGTAGTTTCCACTCTGGAACAGCCATTCTCTGCATCTCCCAAGAGGTACTTTAACCATGGGATAGATTTATTAAGAGGGGAATGCCCCTAATGGTTGCAGGCTTGCTTATTTGAGCCTGCAACTGTTATATATAAAGAAACAGTTTAAACCTTTACTTCCTAAATCTTCTCCACCTATTTTGAGATGATAGGTGAAAATCACCCCTGACTGATCCAACCAAGGTGATTGACAAGCCCTGCTCTCAAGCAATTGGTTGTGTGGGTGCAGTTGGGGCATTGCATGGGGAATTTGTGAACAGGTTCAGTACATGTGAACCATGTCTGTCTGGAAAATGCTAAATTTGCTCCTTAATTCTTAATCCCATTTGATTGAGACTGGTTTTTTTTTTTTTTTTGCTTTATAATAATCCAGAAGACTACTGTGATTGCCTGTGAACAAAACAAATACTTGATCCTTTAATTAAATCAAGAGTTCATGGATGTTATAAACATTAGTAGAGTAAAAGAGACATTTAAATCAAATTCTGTTATCTATGCATTGAAAATAATTAAATGCATTGTAAAAGATCTGCATGCAAAATAAATTTAAAGCTTTTACAACATAAAAAGCCTCTTAAATGTTTCTTTTAGCTGATTTTTTAATTCCTAGTTAAATCAACCAATATAAAAAGCTTTCATTCTATTGGTTGATTGTACTAAGATTTAAAAAATCTGCCAATAGAAATGCAAGGGCAACCCCTATATAAGGAGGAACCTTGCATTCAAGCTTCAGTGTGTGGTGGTGACCGCATGAAGAGGACCTCTGCAAGAAGAATTGAGACAAGAGGAAAAGAAGGATCGGATGAAGATGGAAGAAGGAAAATTGGAAAAAAAAATTGTATGCAGTATGTTTATTATGAATATAAAAAAGTCTCTTTAAGGTAGTGTGAATTTGACAATTAGCGTGCATGCATGAAAGTGTGGGTATATGGTGAACACTTTCTTTTTTTTTTTACTGTAGCTAAATGCATCCCAAAAAAAGAATATTTTAATGTGAAGTCAAAACCCTCATATGTATAACATATTTGCATTAGAAAATCTTAATCTGTTTCTTCTTTTACTTGGAAATGTAACTGTCTTTTCTACAGATGCAGTATGAACATATTTATCCATTCCTTTACCTTTTAAAATATTACATTCTGTTACTAGGTATTGTAAAGGGACTTCTTAAACAAAAACCTAATTTCTCTAGATAGACATTATTTGAATATAAATGATGTGTAAGTCTTAACTCACACCACAGTGGTTTATGTATCAGGGTTAAGAAGCACTATATAATTATAAAGCATTTCAACACCAGTGACAATTGCTCAGAATTTTGCATCTGTAGTTATGATTTATAAAACAGTATTTCACACATCTTTTTTCCTGCTATGCACATTTTAGAAAAATACATTTGAACACAATTCCATATTTTATACAGTGATTAGTGATTTCAAGTCTGAAAAACATACATTTCACTCCACAAGCAACAGCAAAAAATATTAAGACATTCATCAAGAGTCAACACAAAATATTTGACACCTTTCATATTAGTACACACACATTTTTTTTTAAGAGGAATCACTCATTTAAAAAAATAAAATAAAAAATAAATAAAAAAAAGGATTTTTTTTAGTTTATTCCAATAATTGGTTATGGGATGGTTCTGAAATTGTTTTTTAGTGAAGAACCAATTTTTGTTATTATTATTTTAAATTGAAAGTAAAATGTTTGTGCGCAACTGAAAGCTGATGCGTGCTAACATAAGGATTTCGGTTATCGCAACTGCACTAACTTCTTCTCCACATAGACTTGCATGGAGCACGAAAACTGAAAAAACATTCCATTAGACCAACTGCGCTAACCCAAAGGTTAACATTTTGGGATTGGCTGATTGATGTCACATGATACAGTGGGAAGGAAAAATTAACTTACTTTGAAATTTGTCAGAAAAAAAATTACTCATTTGAAATTCAAATAAAGGGCCAGATTACAAGTGGAACACTATCGTTAGTGTGAGGAGCTTAACACGATTGTGAGATCGCAGTGTTCTTTACGCTTAAATCCATATTACAAGTGGCGCGTTGTAAATTTACTGCAAATTTGTTTGTGCAAACTCTCGGTAATTTACGCTCACCATATTTTCTATAGGTAGCATTGAGCAGTAATATGCTCTCATATTACAAGCTGAAAGTAAATGTGATTGAGCCTTTAGGAACGTCAGAAACACAAGTTAGGAAGCAGCGGTCTAAAGACCGCTGCTCCATAACCTGTCCACCTGCTCTGAGGCGGCAGACAGACATTGCCGGAAATCAACCCGATCCAATACGATCGGGTTGATTGACACCCCCTGCTAGCGGCCAATCTGCAGGGGGGCGGTATTGCACCAGCAGTTCACCAGAACTGATGTTCCAATGATAAATGCAGACACTATATGCTGTTGGCATTTATTGATGTGCAGCAGACATGATCCGCAATATTGGATCATGTCCGCTTGCACAATGTTAAATCGGCCCCATTGTTAACTTCAGTGTATACATTTTGTGCTCAATTTGACACAGAATTACAGCGTATTCACAGTTGAAGCTTTGATAAATTGACCCCTTGATCTCCAGCAGTTTATATCCGTCCGCACATTGTTAAATCGGCCCCATAGTATGAACTCTGTTTGCACATGTTAAGGAAATTCCTTTTTCCTTTTTTGGCTTTTCCTGGCCTGTGAATTCTGGACTGTGTTGCTCGCCTTTGTTACTGCTTTTCAGATTAATCTTTTGTCCGTATCCCTTGTTTTGACCTGTTTCCTGACTTTAGCTTGCTTCTTGACTACTTGACTTGACTTGACTTCTGTACTCTCCTTGAAGTTTGATGCATGGTTCTGGTCCTGCTTTCCTGGTAATAATAAAGGCATTTTCCTGACAGTGACTACTGACTGCAGTACTTGTTCCAGCCTGCAAACAAGGTAACACTCTTTTTTTACCTTAAACATCAGTAGAACAAGGTCCATTTCAAGAGTCTGAAAGACAAATTTTACATTAAGAGCTGTGTATTTCCCAAAGGGACAATCCCTGTATTTCAATATGTTAAAGACACATACTGTATATTACATTATAGTGTTCAATAAAATAAGCAGTTTTAAAATCACATTGAAACTATAAAATACAAATCGTAATTAAAGTTAAGTCAAAATATGTATTTTTAATATTTAATATTCTCCATTCCTTTCAATAACTAATTAATCACAATCTTTCTTAAATAAAAACAGCAGAGATGGATAACTGCCACACGATTACATCTCCTTTTCCCCACAATGGCACCCTGAACAACCAGTAATGGCTGTCGATCAACAAACACCAGAACCAATAAACCACACAAAACAACCACATAAATCTAAAATGGCAAATTCATGATTTTTTTTTTTACCTTAAACCACATCCTTAGCACCTCCACAGTCAGGAACATTGGCAACATGACCAACATATTTTACTTATTTGAATTTAATAGTGTAAGTTGATTTTGCAAAGCAGCATGTTGATGTGGCATTAGAGAACCATGTGCTGCCCTTTTACGAGTGGATGGACTGTAGGAAGTAATTTTCATGTATGTACCAAACACTGGCCAAACAAGGGTCACTTCATGTGGTTAATGGTTATTAGGGTTGCGGCCATTTTGGGATTGAGTAGAATAATAGTGTACTCACATGCATAAGTTACATAAGGAATAGAAGGCTATGTGTATTAATTGTATTATACCTACTGATGTATTATTTATTTATGAACAAAAGAGTTATTTAATTAACAGTGTGGGTCCATATAGTTGGGAATGTGAGCTAACCTTTTAATGTATGGTTACATTAGTGAGAATATGTATTAATACTAGGGGCGGACTGATCAGCTGGGCAAAAAGGGCATCTTCATAGCTCCTGGTATGCTGCTTAAGCTGGGGCTAACAGCTGCCCTATCAATAACTAAGCAGTTAAGTGTGGGTTTAGTGGACTCCAGAGTGGGGGCCTTGTGCCTGGATGTGGGGTTTGTTGCTCTAAGGGCCCTAGAGTGTGGGGGTCCTCTCTGGGGGTCTGTCACTGTGAGGGCCATGGAGTGTGGGGTCTGGCCCTAAAGGTTGGGGCCCTGTCTCTTGCCCTTGACATTGGGGGTCCTGGCCCTTGAGGTTGAGGGGCCTGGTGGGGGCAAGGCATGGAGGTAACCATGTTCTTTTGCATAAATTTAAATACATTTGGGACAGTGTGAGACAGTGGGGACCCTTCCCTAATTTTTGTCCAAGGCCCTGATTGGTCTCAGTCTGCTCCTGATTAATACTTTAAATATAGCCCACCAAGGTGAATTATCTGTATATAGCTATAAGGAGTAAGTAATGTTTGTTTTTAATACATTAGGCATTGCTAGGGATATACCACCTTAATTGTGTTGGAGTATAATCACTGGGAGGAGACAGTTTTGTCATTTTAGTTTTAGCCAATAGAATGTGTTGAATATATTTTTCAAAAAGTGTAAATTGTAGGCTCACAGCTACGATTACACATCAGCTGTAAACGATGACAGAGGGGTCTCTATTTATTGTAATGCATGTATTGTTACCACTTGTGTATTGGAAGCATCTGTAATGAAAATTAATTTTTATATAACTCCCTTAAACTCCAGTGCTCTTCAAATGTTTTTTTTTTAACTTAACATGACAAACATGTCACATGGCCACTGATGCAACATCAGTGAGTTCTTCCTTTTATAGTTTGCTAGTTGGGTTAATCGAGATCATAAGTGTGGGGTTTTTTTTGCAAATGGATGACGTGGAGTTTAGTTTCTATTCAAATAAAACTTTATTGTAATTTACTGATATGTATACATTGATATTTATATATATATATATATATATATTGATTTTTAAACTGGTAATATATTGCAGATATGTTTTAATAATATGTTTTCACATTTACATTTTGATTAAGATGTATTTAGTATAATTATTTGGCACAAATCTATCATCATCAAAAAGAGTTGTTGCTGTTGCTGGCATGTGCTGCACCATCTTGTGTTTTTTTATTCTAAGCACAAACAGATCGTTGATGCAAATGTGTTAATTATTGATCTGAAGATGATAAATATTTATCAAGTGCCTTGGGCTGTTGCACTCAATATGTCTATTGTTGGTCGATATTTAGTCAATAACTTGAAGTTGAAGATGATTTGTGAAAGCAAATAATGATGTTGACTAGGCATCATGTGGGTGAATTGTCAGATAAAAAGTTGAATCCAATGCGCTCTTTTTCAAATACAGAAATAGTGTAATTGTTTGGATTATCATTGCTCCAATGTCAAAAAAGACATATCAAGAACTGTAAAACAACCAATAAACCTGTTCTGAAAGATTTAAATCAAACCCCATGTGTTTAACCCCTGTCAAGGTGTTAAAAACATAGGTAAAGCTCTAGAGCAGCAATGCACTACTGGGACCTAGCTGATCATATCTGTTGAACCAAAGCCAAAAGTCACATGTGCCTAGCCACCAATTACCAGCTAGCGTCCAGTACTGCTAGCTCCCATGTATGCTTTTCAACAAATGATTTCAAGGGAAACAGAAGTAAATTAAAATTAAAAAGTGTTTTTTTTTTTTGCATGCTCTATCTAATCCATTACAGTTTAATTTTGTCTTTTCAGTTTCCTGTAAAAAAAATGTATCAGTTCTATGGAAGGCAGCTTACCACTCACATGGACTTCAATATTTCATTTTTTTTATTTTATTTTTAGAGCGAGGTGAAGATAGCATGATGATTTCACTTCATACCAACAAGTTTTTGAGAATTCGGCACAATATCTTGGAGTGTTATATACATCAGCTTCATTACACAAAAACAAACAAACTTTATTTACTCTCTGTTAATATTGTCAGTACATACAGTACTCCTATGTCATCGCTTTTCTCCATAAGGATGCTGAATATGATCTTTTCAAAACCCTTCCTGCAGAGATAATATTTGTTTGGCTCAAACATAAAATAGCAGCAGCGTAATTATTATTTACCTTGCTGCATTACTAAGGGGAAAAAAATAATCACACTGTGCATTGTACTTAGGTGTATTTGTGAGCACTAAAGCCTGCTTATTTTGTTTCAATTAGTGGTATTATAGACCCCAAGGGGAATGTTAATCTTGCTTTTGCAGTAAGATTAACAGTAATGGTTGTGTACACCACTGATACAGATGTAAAGTAAAGACAATATTTTATAATTCCTCATGTTTTCTCTAAACAATGCTCAACATTTGTATGAATGTACCCAAAGAGATTATATTTTGAAACTAAAATAACAAAAAACTTTAGTTTGGAGACATTTAAAGGGACATGATACGCAAATGTTAAAGCAAGTGAAAGTGATGCAGCATACCTGTAAAAAGTTGACTAAAAATATCACCAGAACATCTCTATGTAAAAAAGTAAAGAGACTTTAAGAAGCCAGTTAGGATGCTTGTCCCAGGACTTGCAAGGGAATGTGCATCTGTCATGTGTAGGCAAAGTCATGTTATTTTCCTATTTAGTTTAAGAAAGTTCTATGAAATATCATGACATTTCAGTGAAATGATATCACAGCAAAGGCAAAGCATTACTTCAGCACTGCTGATGCTGATTGGCTATTTAAAAAAAAAAAAAAAAAATATCTTGCAGCTGGACAGCATCTGAAGTATAACTGTTTACACACGGCACTTAGTGAGCTGAAGACATTTTGAAGTAAAATTTATTTTTTTACATAAAGATGCTCAGGTGATATTTTCTTGTCAGCTTTTTACAATTATGCTACATAACTTTCAAGTGATTTAGCATATCAGTATTATGTCCCTTTAAGTAATATTAAGTAATGCATTTTGAAATCATAAATCTACATTTTGAAACTATTATCACAAAAGTTTAGTTTTTAAAAATGTAAGTAATGTTAAAGGAAATGTTAACTATAACACACCACTATGCAGCATCATAAAAAACATTGAAATTTCTTTAGACTTTCATTCATCATTTATTTACATCTTTACTATTAAAACTAGAAATCTACCTTTTATACCGATAGCTTCTCACGCCATAACTCAGCCTGTGTATAAAAAAAAATTGTTTTCAAATGACGAATATCTTTATAAACGTTTTTGATTGGTCCCCCAGTGGCGTCCCAACAGACTCGCTCTATGCCCACAATGAAAAATACGCATGCATGTCTGACATAATTTACGGACTCTATAGATGCACGCTCATGAGACACGCATGCACATTTTTTCCATGATCAATAATTTTGGATCGTCGTTCTGCTGCAACGATAAACAAGAATGAATCTACTGATTAATTGATTCAATATGTATCACTGCGGAAAAGTTTTTGTCTACGCATGCACAATAAAAGGATGCTTCACAAGAACGTGCAAGGAGGTACACGTAAGAGTGGGTGGGACCACTCTTACGTGTAAAGGAGATAAAGCAGGAAATGAGCGGGTGGGTGGAGGAAGGACAGAAAACTATATGGTATTTATAATATAAATGTCTACAAAAGATGAAAGATTAAAAAAAATTAGCGACTGTACTAATCTAGATAAGATTACTGAATGGCATTGCCTGATGACACGACCTCAACATCGTCTCCTACGCCGAAGACACCCAACTAATCATCTCACTCACCAGGGACCCCACCACCGCCAAGAGAAGGGGTGACAGCAGTCGCCACCTGGATGAGCTACAACTGCCTAAAGCTGAACGCAGACAAGACCGAAGTCCTCCTCCTTGGTCCCACCACATCCACCTGGAATAACTCCTGATGGACCACAGCCCTGGAACACCCTCCAACCCCCACCAACCATGCACGAAATCTAGGCGTCAATCTGGACTCATCGCTCCCATGGACCTACAAATCAACGCCGTCTCCTCTGAATGCTTCCACACCACGCTTCACCTGCTGCAAAAGATCTTCAATGGATCCCAATCGAGACCAGTAAGACTGTAACCCACGCCCTCATTAGCAGCCGACTGGACTACGGCAACGCACTCTACACCAGCTCCACCATCAAGCTCCAAAAGAGACTACAGCGCATCCAAACTGCCTTGGCCAGACTAATCCTTAACATCCTTTGTCAATGCCACATCACAAAACACCTGCGGGACCTGCACTGGCTCCCCATCAACAAAAGAATAATTTTCAAGCTTCTCACCCATGCATTCAAGGCCCTCCACAACCATTGGTCCTGAATACTTGAACCACCGCGTTACCCTTCTACACCCCCACCAGACAACTTTGATTAGCCAACCAAGCCCCTCGCAGTCATCCCCCGCATCAGAAAGACCACAGCGGGAGGCAGATCCTTCTCTCATCTGGCAGCCAAGACTTGGAACGCCCTCCCGCTACACCTCAGACAAGCTACCGCCCTAACTAAGTTCAGGAAAGGACCTCAAGACCTGGCCTCTTCGACTGAACTGCAACCCTCAGTGCCTTGAGACCCTTACGGGTGAATAGCCGTGCTTTGCATGAACCCAATAGATAGATAGATAGATAGATAGATAGATAGAAGATTAATATGGAGATAGAAAAAATGTACTTTCATTTTATGTAACACATTTTGAAATTGTAAATCTACATTGTTAAACTAATTATAACGCTTTATTTTTTATTTCAAATTATATGGAAGAATAATTTATAAAATTACTTCTTACCAGCTTTTACATCCTCACTAACCTTTGGTGTTATGTAGTGTACTTAGATAAATAAGCGCACCCAACAGCTCATAAACAGAAAAAATGTCATTGTATGAAAAATTTAGAAAAGCAGAGTTGTTTAGGGTATTGATTAGGTTTAATGTTTATATATCGTGGATGATTATAATTAGGGTTACCATATTGCCAGCCTTAAAAAAGGGACACATATGAAAAAAACATATGTCAGGGACTGTTTTTAGGGCTGTGTTTAAAGAAATGTTTTGGTATAAAACACTACATGATGTATTTCTTTTTCATCTAATTGGCAAGAGTCCATGAGCTAGTGACATATGGAATATACAATCCTACCAGGAGGGGCAAAGTTTCCCAAACCTCAAAATGCCTATAAATACACCCCTCACCACACCCACAATTCATTTTTTACAAACTTTGCCTCCTATGGAGGTGGTGAAGGTAAGTTTGTGCTAAGATTTCTACGTTGATATGCGCTTCTCAGGCATTGTTGAAGCCCGATTCCTCTCAGAGTACAGCTGATGTCAGAGGGACGTGAAGGGAAGTATCACTATTTCATAGGTTCTCTGTTTATCGGTCTTAGAGATTCATCTCCTACCTCCTTTTCAGATCGACGATAAACTCTCAATTTACCATTAACTCTACTAATAATCGTTTTAGTACTGGTTTGGCTATCTGCTATATGTGGATGTGGTGTCTTTTGGTAAGTATGTTTTTTATTACTTAAGACACCTCAGTCTATGGTTTGGCACTTTATTGCATTTATATAAAGTTCTAAATATATGTATTTGTACTTATATTTGCCAAGAGTCAGGTTCAGTGTATTTCCTTCAGCAGACTGTCAGTTTCATATTTGGGGAATTTAAACTTTTTAAGAAATGTATTTCTTACCTGGGGTGTTAGTCTTTTTTTCAATTGACTACTTCTTGCTATTTGCGTGTATAAGGCCCGCGGGTGCGTTCAAATGCTAAACCTTATTGCGTCATTCTTGGCGCGAAATTTTTTTTGGCGCAGAAAAAGACGTTTATGACGCAACTACGTCATTTCCGGCGTCATACGTGATGCCGAGACCTTTCACATGGCGGTGTCATTAGTGACGCGAGTGTGTCATTTCCAGTTATTTTTTGCGCCAAAAAAGTTTACATTACGTTGTGCATCATATTTGGCGCCAATTTTTTTTTCCCATTATTTCAATACCCCATTGATGTTTGCATCTTGCTTTTTTCTCTATCAGAGGCCTATGTTTTTGCATTTTTTCCCATTCCTGAAACTGTCATATAAGGAAATAGATAATTTTGCTTTATATGTTGTTTTTTCTTTTACATTGAACACGATGTCTCAATCTGATCCTGCCTCAGAAGTTTCTGCTGGAACATTGCTGCCTGACATCGGTTCTACCAAAGCTAAGTGCATTTGTTGTAAAAGTGTAGCAATTATTCCACCAAATGTCATCTGTAATAGTTGTCATGATAAAACTTTTACAATGCAGATAGTGTTTCCATCAGTAATAGTACATTGCCAGTTGCAGTTCCTTCAACTTCTAATGTTCATGATATACCTGTAATTTTAAAGAATTTGTTTCTGATTCTATTTTTGAAGGCTTTGTCTGCAATTTCAAACCTTCTAATAAACGTAAAAGGACTTTTTAAAACTTCTCATTTAGCTGATGAAATTTTCAAATGACCAGCAACATAATAATTTATCCTCTTCTGATGAGGATCTATCTGATTCAGAAGATCCTTCCTCAGACATTGACACTGACAAATCTACTTATTTATTTAAAGTAGAAAGAGAAGAGAGGCGCCCAAAACCATAAAACAGTATCGTGATGTGATGAAATATGAGCCCCTCGCTACCAAGATATCCCCCGCTGATCCTGATAACTCACAAGAATGGCGGCGACGGATGACGTGCCTCAAAGCGCAGGTCGGGACTATTGAGTCGTCGCCCGACTGACACACCTCCGTGGGCGGTACGTCACTCCCTGTCCGCCAATCGGGTAAAACACCTCTGTTGGCCTCGTGTGTTTTCAATAAACCCGAACACAGTCACAGAGGATGTCAGGTATACCGCTTCGAGCTCAGGCTGCAGATCTTGGCTTGCAAAGGGGGATATTACGTAGTGGTAAAAACAACAGGATCCGACAGGTATATAAAATCGTCTGTATTTATTTTAAAAGAAAACAACATTCCATACATCTATCACTTGTCATCACCTGCGCACCCTCTGAGGATTTTTTTCCTCCATCTACTTATTTATTTAAAATAGAGTATATGCGTTCATTATTAAAAGAAGTGTTAATTACTTTGGATATTGAGGTAACCAGTCCTATTAACGTTCAGTCTAATAAACATTTAAATGCTGTTTTTAAACCTCCTGTGGTTTCTCCAGGGGTTTTTCCTATTCCTGAGGCTATTTCTGATATGATTTCTAGGGAATGGAATAAGCCAGGTACTTATTTTATTCCTTCTTCAAGGTTTAAAAAATTGTATCCTTTACCAGCAAAATCTATAGAGTTTTGGGAAAAAATCCCCAAAGTTGATGCGGCTATTTCTACTCTTGCTAAACGTACCACTATTCCTATGGAAGATAGTACTTCCTTTAAGGATCCTTTAGATAGGAAGCTTGAATCCTATCTAAGGAAGGCCTATTTATATTCAGGTCATCTTCTCAGACCTATTTCTTTGGCTGATGTTGCGGCTGCCTCAACTTTTTGGTTGGAGAATTTAGCGCAACGAGAATTGGATCCTGACATATCTAGCATTACTCACTTACTGCAACATGCTAATAATTTTATTTGTGATGCCATTTTGATATTATCAAAACTGATGTTAGATCCATGTCTTTGGCTGTATTAGCTAGAAGAGCTTTGTGGCTTAAATCTTGGAATGCTGATATGACATCTAAAACTAGATTACTATCACTTTCTTTCCAAGGTAATAATTTATTTGGTTCTCAGTTGGATTCTATTATTTCAACTATCACTGGAGGAAAAGGATTTTTTTTGCCTCAGGATAAAAAACCTAAGGGTAAATCTAAGGCTTCTAACGGTTTTTGTTCCTTTCGTCAGAATAAGGAACAAAAACTCAATCCTCCTCCCAAGGAATCTGCTTCCAGTTGGAAGCCTTCCTCTAATTGGAATAAATCCAAGCCATTTAGGAAACCAAAGTCTGCCCCTAAGTCCGCATGAAGGTGCGGCCCTCATTCCAGCTCAGCTGGTAGGGGGCAGATTAAGCTTTTTCAAGGATTTTTGGATAAAATCTGTCCAAAATCATTGGATTCAGAGCATTGTCTCTCAAGAGTATCGAATAGGATTCAAAGTAAGACCTCCTGTGAGAAGATTTTTTCTCTCACGCATCCCTGTAAATCCAGTAAAAGCTCAGGCTTTTCTGAAGTGTGTTTCAGACCTGGAGTCTTCAGGGGTAATCATGCAAGTTCCTCCTCAGGAACAAGGTTTGGGGTTTTATTCAAACCTATTCATTTTACCAAAGAAAGAAAATTTGTTCAGACCAGTTCTGGATCTGAAAATTTTGAATTGTTATGTAAGAGTACCCACTTTCAAGATGGTGACTATAAGGACTATTCTGCCTTTTGTTCAGCAAGGACATTATATGTCCACAATAGACTTGAAGGATGCATACCTTCATATTCCGATTCATCCAGAACACTCTCAGTTTCTGAGATTCTCTTTTCTAGACAAGCATTACCAATTTGTTGCTCTTCCATTTGGCCTAGCAACAGCTCCAAGAATCTTTTCAAAGGTTCTGGGTGCCCTACTATCTGTTATCAGAGAACAGGGTATTGCGGTGTTTCCTTATTTGGATGATATCTTGGTACTAGCTCAGTCTTTACATACTGCAGAATCTCACACGAATCAACTAGTGTTGTTTCTTCGGAAACATGGTTGGAGGATCAATTTACCGAAAAGTTTCTTGATTCCTCAGACAAGGGTCACCTTTTTAGGTTTCCAGATAGATTCAGTGTCCATGACTCTGTCTCTAACAGACAAGAGACGTTTAAAATTAGTCGCAGCATGCCGGCACCTTCAGTCTCAGTCATTCCCTTCAGTGGCTATGTGCATGGAAGTTTTAGGTCTCATGACTGCAGCATCGGACGCGATCCCCTTTGCTCATTTTCCCATGAGACCTCTACAGCTTTGCATGCTGAATCATTGGTGCAGGGATTATACAAAGATATCACAATTAATATCCTTGAATCCCAATGTACGACACTCTCTGACATGGTGGATAGATCACCATCGTTTGGTTCAAGGGGCCTCTTTTTTTCGGCCAACCTGGACTGTGATCTCAACAGATGCGAGTCTTTCAGGTTGGGGAGATTTTTGGGGATCTCTGACAGCACAAGGGGTTTAGAAATCTCAAGAGGCGAGATTACCAATAAATATTTTAGAACTCCGTGCAATTCTCAGGGCTCTTCAGTTTTGGCCTCTGCTAAAGAGAGAACCGTTCATTTGTTTTCAGACAGACAATATCACAACTGTGGCTTATGTCAATCATCAGGGTGGGACTCACAGTCCCCAAGCTATGAAAGAAGTATCTCGAATACTTGCTTGGGTGGAATAAAGCTGCTGTCTAATCTCTGCGGTGCATATCCCAGGTGTAGACAATTGGGAGGCAGATTATCTCAGCCGCCAGACTTTTCATCCAGGGGAGTGGTCTCTCCATCCAGATGTGTTTTCTCAGATTGTTCAGATGTGGAGTCTTCCAGAGATAGATCTCATGGCCTCTCATCTAAACAAGAAACTTCCCAGATACCTGTCCAGGTCCAGGGATGTTCAGGCGGAAGCAGTGGTTGCACTGACACTTCCTTGGTGTTATCATCCTGCTTACATCTTCCCGCCTCTAGTTCTCCTTCCAAGAGTGATCTCCAAAATCATCATGGAACAGTCTTTTGTGTTGCTGGTGGCTCCAGCATGGCCACACAGGTTTTGGTATGCGGATCTGGTGCGGTTGTCCAGTTGCCCGCCTTGGCCACTTCCATTACGACCAGACCTACTATCTTAAGGTCCATTTTTCCATCAGGATCTCAAATCATTAAATTTGAAGGTGTGGAAATTGAACGCTTAGTTCTAAGTCATAGAGGTTTCACTGACTCAGTGATTAATACTATGTTACAAGCTTGTAAATCTGTCTCTAGAAAGATTTATTAAAGAGTTTGGAAGACTTACATTTCATGGTGTTCTTCTCATAAATTCTCCTGGCATTCTTTTAGAATTCATAGAATTTTACAGTTCCTTCAGGATGGTTTGGATAAGGGTTTGTCTGCAAGTTCCTTGAACGGACAAATCTCTGCTCTTTCTGTTTTATTTCACAGAAAGATTGCTATACTTCCTGATATTCACTGTTTTGTACAGGATTTAGTTCGTATTAAGCCTGTCATTAAATCAATTTCTCCTCCTTGGAGTCTTAATTTGGTTCTGAAGGCGTTACAGGCTCCTCCATTTGAGCGTATGCATTCTTTGGACATTAAACTACTTTCTTGGAAAGTGTTGTTTCTTTTGGCTATCTCTTCTGCTAGAAGAGTTTCTGAGCTATCTGCTCTTTCTTGTGAGTCTCATTTTCTGATTTTTTATCAGGATAAGGCAGTTTTTCAGACTTCTTTTCAATTTTTACCTAAGGTTGTGAATTCTAACAACATTAGTAGAGAAATTGTTGTCCCTTTTAAGTGTCCTAATCCTAAGAATTCTTTGGAGAGATCCTTACATTCTTTGGATGTGGTAAGAGCTTTGAAATATTATGTGGAAGCTACTAAAGATTTCAGAAAGACTTCTAGTCTATTTGTTTTATTTTCTGGTCCTAGGAAAGGTCAGAAGGCTTCTGCTATTTCCTTGGCTTCTTGGTTGAAACTTTTGATTCATCAAGCTTATTTGGAGTCGGGTCAGGCCCCACCTCAGAGAATTACAGCTCATTCTACTAGATCAGTTTCCACTTTGTGGGCTTTTAAGAATGAAGCTTCAGTTGATCAGATTTGCAAAGCGGCGACTTGGTCCTCTTTGTATACATTTACTAAATTCTACCGTTTTGATGTATTTGCTTCTTCGGAAGCAGTTTTTGGTAGAAAAGTTCTTCAGGCAGATGTTTCAGTTTGATTCTTCTGCTTTTGATTTAAGTTTTTTTCTTTCAAAGATGAAATAAACTTATTTTTGTTTTGGGTTGTGGATTCATTTTTTCAGCGGAATATGGCTGTTTTTATATTTTATTCCCTCCCTCTCTAGTGACTCTTGAGTGGAAGACTCCACATCTTGGGTATTGATATCCCATATGTCACTAGCTCATGTAATTTATGTAAGAACTTACCTGATAAATTAATTTCTTTCATATTGGCAAGAGTCCATGAGGCCCACCGTTTTTATGGTGGTTATGATTTTTTGTATAAAGCCCAATTATTTCCAAATTTCCTTTGTTGATGCTTTCTACTCCTTTCTTTATCACCCCACTGCTTGGCTATTCGTTAAACTGAATTGTGGGTGTGGTGAGGGGTGTATTTATAGGCATTTTGAGGTTTGGGAAACTTTGCCCCTCCTGGTAGGATTGTGTATCCCATATGTCACTAGCTCATGGACTCTTGCCAATATGAAAGAAATTAATTTATCAGGTAAGTTCTTACATAAATTATGTTTTTTCATATGTTTCTTTTTTTTTTTTAAAGCGGCAATATGGTAACCTTATTTATATTGATATCATAAATATGGTTTTAAACAATTCCAGTAAACAATTCTTTGGATGTGGTAAGAGCTTTGAAATATTATGTGGAAGCTACTAAAGATTTCAGAAAGACTTCTAGTCTATTTGTTTTATTTTCTGGTCCTAGGAAAGGTCAGAAGGCTTCTGCTATTTCCTTGGCTTCTTGGTTGAAACTTTTGATTCATCAAGCTTATTTGGAGTCGGGTCAGGCCCCACCTCAGAGAATTACAGCTCATTCTACTAGATCAGTTTCCACTTTGTGGGCTTTTAAGAATGAAGCTTCAGTTGATCAGATTTGCAAAGCGGCGACTTGGTCCTCTTTGTATACATTTACTAAATTCTACCGTTTTGATGTATTTGCTTCTTCGGAAGCAGTTTTTGGTAGAAAAGTTCTTCAGGCAGGTGTTTCAGTTTGATTCTTCTGCTTTTGATTTAAGTTTTTTTCTTTCAAAGATGAAATAAACTTATTTTTGTTTTGGGTTGTGGATTCATTTTTTCAGCGGAATATGGCTGTTTTTATATTTTATTCCCTCCCTCTCTAGTGACTCTTGAGTGGAAGACTCCACATCTTGGGTATTGATATCCCATATGTCACTAGCTCATGTAATTTATGTAAGAACTTACCTGATAAATTAATTTCTTTCATATTGGCAAGAGTCCATGAGGCCCACCGTTTTTATGGTGGTTATGATTTTTTGTATAAAGCCCAATTATTTCCAAATTTCCTTTGTTGATGCTTTCTACTCCTTTCTTTATCACCCCACTGCTTGGCTATTCGTTAAACTGAATTGTGGGTGTGGTGAGGGGTGTATTTATAGGCATTTTGAGGTTTGGGAAACTTTGCCCCTCCTGGTAGGATTGTGTATCCCATATGTCACTAGCTCATGGACTCTTGCCAATATGAAAGAAATTAATTTATCAGGTAAGTTCTTACATAAATTATGTTTTTTCATATGTTTCTTTTTTTTTTTAAAGCGGCAATATGGTAACCTTATTTATATTGATATCATAAATATGGTTTTAAACAATTCCAGTAAACAATGCATCACTACACTCGCAAATGTACATGCACAGTAGATCCTCTGGCAGAGTTTAGTATCAAGAGTGGGATTTAGTTTTCAGTAGACTGTGCCATGTGGTTTTACCTTGGCCATATATCCTGTTACGTTTAGTCATAAAAAAACAAAAACAAAATTTAAAGGTATTTTTTTATATACAAACTATGGATTTCTGAAGTTGTGTTTTTTAAAATAAAACATCAGGAAGAGCCCTTAATAACTATTTACTGTCTTTTTAATCTGACTGTATTAACATCTTTCAGCATTATATTCTATGCAGTGCTGTTTATTATCTATCATTTGGACAGAATTAATTGTTTTCAGAAGGAAAGGGATTTCCCAAAATGTCAATAAATTGGTAATGTGATTTATCATGGAATCCCTTGAGTGCTCCTGTTTGGAGTATTTATGTTTGTGGGAGGAAGCACCCAGGTCATTATCTGGCTTCACTGTAGCCTTTAACTATAGATAGATAGATAGATAGATAGATAGATAGATAGATAGATAATCACATCATATCAAGAACCTGTCTTTTTACTGTTAAAGAAGCAGAAGATGAATTATAGTGTTCTGCGCCTCGTCACAAGACCGCACAGACTCACTGAAGTTGAACGATAACCCAACACAATCGTTCCTAATATAATTATACAAAGTGCAAAGTAGGAGCGCCGTCGTCATAAGAAGAGTGGTTAAAGTGTGGCATAGAAATGTATTATATATGCAAGTGTAACTTTATATAGAACATGCATACAGTACCTGGCAAAAAGTTATACACAATTCAACAGAAGGTGCAAAATCAAAAAATTAAAAAAATAAAACAATAGAGAAATGAATCATAAAGGCTTCACTGTGTGCGATCTTGCACAGTGTGCTAAAAAATAAGTCGTTTGTGAAATAAATGTGACTAATCTAGAAGTCAAAATATTATAGCTACTTGTATATAAAAAAGTAACATATATAAAAAGGAAAGAAAAAGAATGCCTTAGGGCTACTTTGTAGCAATGTGAAAAATGCAACACTGTCTATTGTAGATCACTGCATGTGCTAACAAACATATAATGTTATAAGAAATATAATGTTATAAGAAATATGTTATTGCAAATAGTGGCTAATAAGAGCTGAGATGAGAATAGAAAGTTGAAAAATAAATTAAGCGTGATGTCTAAAAGAGTGTAATGTCTCTTGATCTAATATTGAATAATTGAGTCACAGCCGGAAGAAGCCCCATTCCGTTAGGGGTGAAACGTGCGTAGCAAGGAAAGGCAGCTACACGTTTCCTACTACAGATGCTTGAAATTTAGAAAGAACTCCAGCAAGGGACCCTAAAAAGTATTGAGGTGAATATTGTCTGCGCAGTCCGAGTAGCAGCATTGGATCTTCACGGTAATCGTATACAGCGACTGGCAACCGGCCACCCAGTCATCGGAGCAAGTTGTTATATCGTCAGGAGGGTTTGGTGAGTAACTTACTCAACATTCACTATGGTGATAAGGATCATGAGCCCTGAACAACTGTGGGTGAGAATAACATGCCTATGTGACTAATCCTGCCTATGCTAGCTTCTGCTTAAAACGGACAGTATTGTGAATTACTGGGGGAGACTGCTATTAATCGCTGCTACCTTACCGCAACAATTGCTAATTTACTAACCTGGGCTTACTGCTGTTGCCATAGACACTTATATTGACCACTGAAGGCTTTATTTACCATCTTGGGAGCTCCTAAGTAATTCTCTTAAACACCCGCAATAAAACTCTTTTAGCTCACGCTTAACTATTAGATTGCCACTCGTAATCTGACTCTTAGTGTTAAATGTCCCTTTAATATTTTCTACTCCTATTACAGCTGCTGCACAATGAATTAAAGCAGCACAGATGTGTCAAGATAGCCATGAAACTTATAGGTCTCTGCAGGTTTGCTAATCATTCATAAGTAATATTGGGACTTTTTCATTGGAAACTAATATGTTTCAAAATCTAAATAATTAAAGATGTAGACACACAAATCTGTTACAAAGGTAAGTATAAGTTTATCTTAAAGCAAATGTTGATTTATTTGTTGTAAACCCTATTTACAACTACCTAAAGCAGAACAAATAGAAGCAAGTAAATTAATTATAGATAGATTAAATTTAGTGCAAATGTCGTAAAAGATTAATTGCTTGAGATATACTAATGAAATTCCTGCCATGATAAATTTCTAATTTAAATTATTTTTAGAATCTTTGTGTGGTTGGAGACAAAGGCTGATTACCTTAAAAAGCTTCTATGTTAAATTTGTATATAACTTGTTTAGTCAGCACAGAGGAATGAACTAGTGCTATAAATAATACAATTCCATTGTATTTTTTTAAATAGAAACTGTGGATGCCAGAAATTTCATTATTCATAATTTTGATAAAAGAAAATGAATCTATTGTACTTTCATTATTATAAATTACAATTAGGTATTTAAATTATTTTTGTAATCCTGGTATATATCATCTGATATAATGATGGACATATTTATATTCAAATATCTACCCAGCAGGTTGAATTTTAACAAGCTCAGTGGAATAAAGAAAAATATTCTTTATAAAGTCAGGAATAATATGAGAAATTTAAAAATGCTTTTTGTTCATCATACATTTTACATGGATTATAACAATACAAAAGTGTATATGGAACAAGAATGTTTTAGAAGCATAGCAAGATGAATTTAAGAATAATTTGTAAACATTTTACATTTAAAACTTTTGGCTAGATTACGAGTCTTGCATTATCCTTAAAAAGCAGCATTGAGAGGTCCCAACGCTGCTTTTTAACTCCCGCTGGTATTACGAGTCTGGCAGGTACAGGTCTACTGCTCACTTTTCTTCCGCGGCTCGAGCTTACCGTAAATCCCCTTACATCAATTGCATATCCTATCTTTTTAATGGGACTTGCCTAATGCCAGTATTACGAGTCTTGGAAGAAGTGAGCGGTACAGCCTCTCCTGTCAAGACTCCTACCGCATTTAAAACTCAGTAGTTAAGAGTAACATAAAACTCTTAACTAAAGTGCTAAAAAGTACACTAACACCCATAAACTACCTATTAACCTCTAAACCGAGCCCCTCCCCCACATAGGAAACACTTAAGTAAATTTTTTAACCCCTAATTTGCTGACCGGACATCGCCGCCACTGTAATAAATATATTAACCCCCAAACCACCACTCCCGCCTCGCAAACACTAGTTAAATTTTATTAACCCCTAATCTGCCATCCCTAACATCGCCGACACCTATCTACATTTATTAACCCCTAATCTGCCGCCCCCAATATCGCCGCTACTATATTAAATTTATTAACCCCTAAAACTAAGTCTAAACCAAAGTCTAACCCCCCTAACTTAAATATAATTTAAATAAAACGAAATAAAATTACTACAATTAAATAAATTAATCCTATTTAAAACTAAATACTTACCTATAAAATAAACCCTAAGCTAGATACAATATAACTAATAGTTACATTGTAGCTAGCTTAGGGTTTATTTTTATTTTACAGGCAACTGTGTATTTATTTAACTATGTAGAATAGTTATTAAATAATTATTAACTATTTTAATAGCTACCTAGTTAAAATAAGTACAAATTTACCTGTAAAATAAATCCTAACCTAAAAATCCTAACCTAAATTACAATTACACCTAACACTACACTATCATTAAATTAATTACATAACCTAACTATGATTAACTACAATTAAATTAAATAAACTAAAGTACAAAAAACAACAAACACTAAATTACAGAAAATAAAAAAATAATTGTAAGAATTTTAAACTAATTACACCTAATCTAATCCCCCTAATAAAAAAAAGCCCCCCAAAATAATAAAATTCCCTACCCTATACTAAATTACAAATAGTCCTTAAAAGGGTCTTTTGTGGGGCGTTGCCCCAAAGTAATCAGCTCTTTTACCTGTAAAAAAAAAAATCCATACCCCCCCAACATTAAAACCCACCACCAACACACTCAACCCTACTCTAAAACCCACCAAATCCCCCCTTAAAAAAACCTAACACTACCCCCTTGAAGATCACCCTACCTTGAGCCGTCTCCACCCAGCCAGGCTCAAGTGGACCTCCAGAGGGGCAGAAGTCTTCATCCGATCCGGGCAGAAGAGGTCCTCCAAGTGGCAGAAGTCTTCATCCAGACAGCATCTTCTATCTTCATCCATCCGGAGCGGAGTGGGTCCATCTTAAATCCAGCCGACGCGGAGCATCCTCTTCAAACGAAGTCCAAGCGAAGAATGAAGGTTCCTTTAAATGACATCATCCAAGATGGCATCCCTTGAATTCCGATTGGCTGATAGGATTCTATCAGCCAATCGGAATTAAGGTAGGAAAAATCCTATTGGCTGATGCAATCAGCCAATAGGATTGAGGTTGCATTCTATTGGCTGATTGGAACAGCCAATAGAATGCAAGCTCAATCCTATTGGCTGATTGGATCAGCCAATAGGATTGAATTTCAATCCTATTGGCTGATTGGATCAGCTAATAGGATTTTTCCTACCTTAATTCCGAATGGCTGATCGAATCCTATCAGTCAATCGGAATTCAAGGGACGCCATCTTGGATGACGTCATTTGAAGGAACCTTCATTCTTTGCTTGAACTTCGTTTGAAGAGGATGCACCGCGTCGGCTGGATTGAAGATGGACCAGCTCCACTCCAGATGGATTAAGATAGAAGATGCCATCTGGATGAAGACTTCTGCCGCTTGGAGGAGCTCTTCTGCCCGGATCGGATGAAGACTTCTGCCCCTCCTGAGGTCCACTTGTGCCCCGCTGGGTGAAGACGGCTCAAGGTAGGGTGATATTCAAGGGGGTAGTGTAAGGTTTTATTAAGGGGAGATTGGGTGGGTTTTAGAGTAGGGTTGGGTGTGTGGGTGGTGGGTTTTAATGTTGGGGGTTATTGTATTTTTATTTACAGGTGAAAGAGCTGATAACTTTGGGGCAATGCCCCGCAAAGGGCCCTTTTAAGGGCTATTTGTAATTTAGTATAGGGTAGGGAATTTTATTATTTTGGGGGGCTTTTTTATTTTATTATGGGGATTAGATTAGGTGTAATTAGTTTAAAAAATGTGTAATTATTTTTTTATTTTCTGTAATTTAATGTTTGTTGTTTTTCGTACTTTAGTTTATTTAATTTAATTGTAATTAATTGTAGGTAGTTTAGGCAATTAATTTAATTGTAGTGTAGTGTTAGGTGTAATTGTATCTTAGGTTAGGATTTATTTTACAGGTAAATTTGTACTTATTTTAACTAGGTAACTATTAAATAGTTAATAACTATTTAATGACTATTTTACCAAGTTAAAATAAATACAAAGTTGCCTGTAAAATAAATATAAACCCTAAGCTAGCTACAATGTAATTATTAGTTATATTGTAGCTATCTTAGGGTTTATTTTATAGGTAAGTATTAAGTTTTAAATAGGATTAATTTATTTAATTGTAGTTATTTTATTTAGATTTATTTAAATTATATTTAAATTAGGGGGGTGTTAGGGTTAGGGTTAGACTTAGTTTGAGGGGTTAATAACTTTATTATAGTGGCGGCGACGTTGGCGGCGGCAGATTAGGGGTTAACAAGTGTAGGTAGGTTGCGGCGACATTGGGTGGGCAGATTGGGGTTAATAAATAAAAAGTAGGTATCGGCAATGTTGGGGGCAGCAGATTAGGGGTTTATAGGGATAATGTAGGTGGCGGCGGTGTCCGGAGCGGCAGAGTATGGGTTAATAATTATAATGTAGGTGTCTACGATGTCGGGGACGGCAGATTAGGGGTTAATAAGTGTAAGATTAGGGGTGTTTAGACTCAGGGTTCATGTTAGGGTGTTAGGTGTAGACATAAAATTCCTTTCCCATTAGGAATCAATGGGACTGCGTTAGGAGCTGAACGCTGTTTCTTTGCAGGTGATTGTGCACGAGCATGTTTAGCCAGCTTACCTCTACCGTAAGCAACGCTGGTATTGAGGTGAGATGTGGAGCTAAAATTTGCTCTACGCTCACCTTTTTGCGGCTAACGGCATGTTTAAAAAAAAATGTAATACCAGCATTGTCTTAAGGGAACGTTAAAAAAAAAAAAGGCTCGTTAGCAACGCACCCCTGTAATCTCGGTGTTTGTTTGTAAACCAAATCTCTCACCACAACTCACCACAACTTTGCTGCTTGGAAATTGCTGAATTCATAAAAATTTGTAACCATCCCTTAACAGAGCAGTGAGTTAAAGGTTCTGCTCTACATACTGTACACGTTCCACTAAAAGGATACCGGCATCACAAAAATGCATTCAAAATCTTATGAAACAAATAAATGTAAACAAGAAAGAAAATACACCCTCTATAAAAAAGTAGCCGGTGTTGGTTAAATATTATTATGTTTTACATTTTTATATTAAAGGGATACTAAACCTAATTTTTTTCTTTAATGATTCAGATAGAGCATGCAATTTTAAGCACATTTTTCTATTTTCTCTTGCTATCTTTATTTGAAAATTCAGGAATCTGACCTAAGGAGCCGTCCCATTTTTGATTCAACACCCTGAATAGCGCTCGTGATTGGTGGCTACATATATCTCCCAATCAGCAAGCACAACCCAGGTGCTGAACCATAAATGGGCTGGCTCCTAAGCTTACATTTTTTCTTTTTAAATAAAGATAGCAAGAGTACGAAGAAAAATTGATAATAGGAGTAAAATAGAAAATTGCTTAGAATTGCATGCTCTATCTGAATCATGACAGGAAAAAAAAATGGGTTTAGTGTCCCTTTAAATAAAGAATTCTATTTTACACAATTAGTGCTCCTGTTTAGCCTTTTTGTGCAGCAACAAGCTTATGGATGTCAAGGAATTTTAACAGCACATATAGATACACTTTAATTTCAGAGTTGGGCAATCCCAATGGAAATTTGTATATCCTGCTGGGGAGATGGCAAAATATGCAGTTGATACTTGACCCCCCAATGATGAGGTATTAGCTGTTATTTATTTTTCATTCAATCCATTCTAACATATGCAGAAGAAGTTTAAAGATATAAAATAAAAATATAAACAACCATGCTAACACAAGTTTGAGGCAAAAAAGCCTCAACCACACCATTAGAATGCACACCGCACTACCCAAGGTAGGTCATTTGCTTGCATCTGTGGTTTCAGAGCCAATCCTCACTTGTTAAAGTAATAATTCACTACTCAAATTGTATAATCCATGTAGATTTGTAATTATCTGTCATCAGAGCAGTGAGTGGTGATTTCAGCTCTACATAGAACAAGTTCTACCGTAAGGATACCGGCATCACACAAACGCATTGCAAAATCTTACAACACAACTCTATAAAGCAGTCCATTCTAACATATGCACAAACTTTGAAGAAGCTCAAACGTTATAAAAGCTTTGAAATAGTGAACCACTACACAGAGAGGAAATACTTCACAGGTAAATAGAGTCTTTGTGGTCAATTTATTAAACCCCGGATGGACATGATTCGCTATAGTCAATCATGTCCGCCCTGTTGCTAAGTGATGACATCATATGCTGTCTGTATTTAACATTGCACAAGCATTTACCATGCTGCCCCCTGCACATTCACGGCAAATCAGTTGATGATTGCAGTCTGCCACCTAAAAGGTGATGGAGAAGTTAAGGAGAAGCGGTCTTAACTTTGTCGAAAACTTTGGGTGGATTTAGCAGCATCTGCTGCTTGTTAAATCCGGCCCAGAATGGATTCTGTTTGCTTAAATAAAACAAAATGTTTATCACAGTGCTTTGTTTGTATTTAAAAACTAGATTTTCCTGTGCTAAATAAACTTACCTATTCTATCAGTCAGTGAGTAATAGATTTATAGGTATCCTGCACATCTTGTTGTCTATAGTGGGATCTAAGGTAGTGTTTTGGGGAGAAGCCATTGGGAGACCCCACCTACTAACTATGGCTGTTCTCCTGTAGGTTGTCTAGTATTTTTGTGGACAGCACCTGCTATCCTTAGGGGCCTATCTATCAAGCTCTGAATGGAGCTTGATGCCCCATGTTTCTGGCAAGCCTGCAGGCTCACCAGAAACAGCAGTTTTGAAGCAGCAGTCACAAAGACTGCTGCTCCATAACCCTGTCTGCCTGCTCTGAGCAGGCGGACAGACATCGCCGGAATTCAACTCGATCGAGTACGATCGGGTTGATTGACACCCCCCTGCTGACGGCCCATTGGCCATGAGTCTGCAGGGGGTGGTGTTGCACCAGCAGATTTTGTGAGCTGCTGGTGCAATGCTGAATACGGAGAGTGTATTGCTGTCCGTATTCAGCGAGGTCTGGCGGACCTGATTCACACTGTCGGATCAGGTCTGCCAGACTTTGTTAAATAGAGGCCTTAGTCTCTACCTGCATCTGTGTGTCTGTTTTTGTGTATTTGTGTCTCTATCTCTGACTACCTCAGCTTGATGCCATCTGAGAAACAAACTACTCTTTATAGGTAAAAGAATAAGTTGAAATTAGTTTTAACTTTATAAGCATCTACAAATAGTGTTTGTCATGTAATATAATTGTGAAATAGAAGAGATTAAAAATAATTTAAAAAAAAACCAGCACCTGGCCTTAATTACCCTAAATACAGCTCTTCTCTACAAACAGCAAAAGATAAAATACATCCCCTTGCCTTCAAAACTCTACAATAAGCAAAGCATAGCATGCAGACATCCTCCTTCCCTCTAAAACTATACAAGAAACAAAGCATGCAGACATCCTCCTTCCCTGTAAAACTCTACAAGCAGCAAAGTATAACATGCAGTCATCCTCCTTCCCTGTAAAACTCTACAAGCAGCAAAGCATAACATGCAGTCATTATCCTTCCCTGTAAAACTCTACAAGCAGCAAAGCATAACATGCAGTCATCCTCCTTCCCTGTAAAACTCTACAAGCAGCAAAGCATAACATGCAGACACCCCCCTTCCCCGTAAAACTCTACAAGCAGCAAAGCATAACATGCAGACATCCTCCTTCCTTATAAAACTCTACAAGAAGCAAAGCATAACATGCAGACATCCTCCATCCTTTTATAACTCTACAAGCAGCAAAGCATAACATGCAGTCATCCTCCATCCTTGTATAACTCTACAAGCAGCAAAGCAAAATATGCAGACATCCCCCATCCTTGTATAACTCTACAAGCAGCAAAGCATAATATGCAGACATCCTCCATCCTTGTAAAGCTCTACAAGATGCAAAGCATAACATGCAGACATCCTCCATCCCTGTAAAACTCTACAATCAGCAAAGCATAATATGAAGTCATCCTCCTTCCCTGTAAAACTCTACAAGCAGCAAAGCATAATATGAAGTCATCCCCCTTCCCTGTAAACCTCTACAAGCAGCAAACCATAATATGAAGTCATCATCCTTCCCTGTAAAACTCTACAAGCAGCAAAGCATAACATGCAGTCATCCTTCTTCCCTGTAAAACTCTACAAGCAGCAAAGCATAGCATGCAGACATCCTCCTTCCCTGTAAAACTCTACAAGCAGCAAAGCATAATATGAAGTCATCCTCCTTCCCTGTAAAACTTTACAAGAAACAAAGCATAATATGCAGACATCCTTCATCCTTTTAAAGCTCTACAAGCAGCAAAGCATAACATGCAGACATCCTCCATCCCTGTAAAATTCTACAATCAGCAAAGCATGCTTTTCCATAGTTCTCAGTGTGCTGAACTGTATTTGCTAAATAGTAGCTACACAAAACCATATTTTCAAAAAGGTTGTTGCCATATAACCATCAGATCACTAGGATTCTGTATAAGTGTTGCAGTTTCATCAAGCCAAAAGGTATCACAGTTGGATTTAAATGACTAAACATATATCTACTTTAACACAGAAAGTGAAATACTTAACTCAATGTTTAAGGGAAGTGCAGGATGAGAATTTATCCCTAAAAACATAAATAAATTATCTGCTTTTCTTTAAATCTGCTTATTCCCCAGAACCAAACATTAATCCACATACTCCCTTCTCAGGAATTAATAGTGAATACAGAGATTTTAAGAATGCCTGCATGCTGCTATTCACACTAAAACCCAGAACATACTCTACTAATAGAATAAAAGTGTGTACAGCCATTTCCTACTTAAAGGGACAACCAAGAGCCTGGGCTAACACATATTTTGAAAATAAAGATGACATTATTAAGTCATTGGATGCATTTTTTCTCGGCCATGTCAGCCCTATATTAAGATCCCAATAAGCAGATTACTTCTGAGACAAATCTGAGAGGTTTAAAACAAGGCAGGCATCCTGTTGAGGACTATGTGGTAGAATTCAAAATATAGTCATCTGACTCACAATGGAATCAAATCAGTCTCAAAAATCAATTTCACCTAGGCCTCTCTGAAGAGCTTAAAGATGAGTTATCACTAATGGATCTTCCAAATACTTTAGATTCACACATCAAATTTTCTATTATCATGGATCGTCATCTGAGTGAAGGACGTGCTGAAAGTATGCACCTGAATTCTACACAAGAAGGCAATCTAATGTTATAGTTGAAAAGACTAGTACCCCATCTGAACCTATGGAAATAGGAACTGTAAAATGACCTCTCTCCAAAGAGGAGAAAATCATACGAAGATTGAAAAATGTGTGCCTATATTGTACCAGCAAGTACCATACAGTTTCTACCTGTCCCAGCCTAATCCATCAGAAGCAGGGTAAAATTTTCTCTGTTCAAGTCTCTAACAGAAGTAAGCACACATCTTACTGTTCTCTTTTGCTATCTTTGCAATGGGATCAAGTCCAGGTCAAAGCCGAAGCTATAAATGATTCTGGAGCTTTTGGTTTGTTCATTGATGCTAATGTTGTCAAAATACATAAAATACCTTGTGTGAAAAAAATGACTACTATTCCTGTGAAAGTAATTAATGTTTCATACATCCTTAAAGGGCCAATCACACATCACACTATTCCCATTCAGGTAACAACTAATACTGGACACTCAGAATATATATCATTTAATGTTATTCCATCCTCTATCCATCCAATAATTCTGGGTTTCCCTTGGCTAAACAAGCATAACCCTATAATTAATTGTCCACATATACCAAATTTGCACATTGTTAACTCCATTCCTACTGCTTATCAAGATTTTGCTGAGGTTTTTGATCTTAAAGAAGCTGAAAATTTACCTCCCCATAGGTCATAAGACTGTCCTATAGATATTAAACCGGGTTCAACAATCCCTTTTGGAAGAATATATCTTCCATCACAATCTGAACTTCAGCATCTTAGACAGTATCTGGATGGTAATCTCAGAAAATGATTCATCCATCTATCCACATCATCAGCTGGAGATGGAATATTTTTTGTGAGAAACAAAGACAGAACTCTCAGACCCATAATTGGTTACAGAGAATTAAACAACATAACCATAAAATATCATTATCCTCTACCACTGATTCCAGAGCTCCTGGAATGCTTACATGAGGCAAACATTTTCAACAAACTAGATCTCAAAGGGGCTTATAACCTCATAGGTATCAAGGAGGGGCATGATTGGAAATCAGCATTCAGAACTCGCTACGGATTCTTATTATTATGCAATTCCCAGGCCAATTTTCAATTTTCCATAAACGACATCTTCAAAGATCTACTTGATATCTGCATTGTTATCTATCAGGATGACATACTAATATACTCCAAAACTCTTCAAGATCATCAAAAGCATGTTAGATGGGTACTAGCTAGACTTCAAGATCATCGTCTGTATGTTAAACTGAAAAAATATCAGTAACATGTAGATACCATCCACTTCTTGGGCTATGTCATCTCACCACAGGGTGTACAAATGGATGCAGGAAACATTTCAGTAATTACCACTTGGCCTGAACCTACCACATGCAAGGCACTACAACGTTTCCTGTGATTTGCTATCTTTTACTGCAAATTTATAAAACATTTCTTCAGCATTGTTAGACCCTTGACTAGATAAACAGGAACCAATACCAAGTTTAAATGGGATGCAGATGCACAACTTGCATTTGATCATCTTAAAACTCAATTCATCTCCGCACCCATCCTTCAACTACTCAACCCAGAACTACAGTATATTCTAGAAGTCGACACATCCAGTTGTGGCATTGAGGCAGTTCTCTCTCAAAGATTGAATTCTTCATCAGCACTACACCCAATAGCTTACTACTCAAGAACTTTGAATCTTGCAAAACTGAATCATTCCATCAGAGATACGGAGCTATTAGCAATTAAGTCTGCCCTGGAATGTTGGCTTCATCTTCTTGAAGGCACTAAATAACCTTTTATTATTTTCACAGATCATAAACATTTGCAATATCTTAAAAGCAACAAAACTCTGTTATCTAGACAAGTGTGATGGACTCTTATATTTAACAGATTAAATTTTCTTACGTACTGGCCTGGAGCAAAAAATGTAAAGGCTGACTCTCTCTCACAGCAATATAAAATTCCATTAGGTTCAGAAATTCCTACAGCTATAATACCACCTGAGAAAATAATTGGGGGTCTAACATCATTTGAAGAAGAGATCCTAACAGCTCAGCAAACAGATCCAGAGTTATCCCAACTTAACGTACAGGATAATGACCCAGGATTGTAATACCACAGTGATCTTCTATACATTTCTTCTTAATTACACAACCCAATTCTCAAACAAGCAGCTAGATGACTTCCGGTGGGAGGGCTGAAGAGATAGCAGCTTGGAAGGAGAGCTCCGGAGCTCAACTCATCTTAAAAGTATTTTTCCTAAAGTATTTCCAACTGCATTAGTGGTATTTCTGCCTCCTAAAAGCCCAAGTGCACCTTAGCCTTGGTACATCTGGTGCTCGGCAACTCTAGCACTGGTTAATAACACCTGACCCCTGCCGCAAGTCTGATAGCACATGGAAGTGCGCTTGTAAATAGTTAAATTGGATAGAGACCTACTGCATGGACGTTCTAACACTATGGCTATCCTAACTGAATATTGTCAAATGCAAGACATGTTGCCTGCCTTGAGAGCCCTGCTGCTTCCAGTGATCACTAAATTGGACACAACCATGCAGCGACTGCTAGCAGAGACGCAAGCCCACATGTCCCCATTTCTGTCTGCTGAGCGCCATCTTTGGCGGAGACGCCGTACCATGAGGCGGCTAATTTGCCCGCGACACCTATAATCCCTAGCCAAGGAGTGGAGCGGGGAGTGGTGGAGGCCACGGAGCTATCTGAGACAACAGGCTCATCTGCAGCTCCTGACTCACAAGGAACAGCTAGCACATTCGCGCAAGGACCACCTAGGAGAGCTGTGGCTGGTGATTGTGGAGGTGTGCTGACCAGGGATCACAATCATTGCCTTCCGAAACACCCGAGACAGAGCCGCTCCTCTCTGAGAGATCAGACTGCCCAATATCGCTCCGTGAGGTACGGTTACTTGTTTACAGTCCGTGCTGGAATAGGCTGATCTATTTTTTGATGACTTTAATAGCGGCAGATACTGAGCCGGCATCTAACACTGGAGCTGCACTATTATAAATGGCCACTCCAGGACTAAGACTTATCGGCTGATTGATACTCCATTATGGGTCTCACTGATTCTCAGAACCAAGTGGGGGTATATAATGTTGATTGGGTCCCTCTGCCTGGTAATGATCAATGCTTTCCCGATGACTGTACAAGACTGACAACTTATGTATGCGCCCAAAAGCAAATGCTGAGATTTAAACTATCCTGAATTCTGAGGGCTGTGCCTTACTGGATTTATAGTCTGGTCTGATCATATTACACTCTTACATGAATATAGATGCCAATAAGCTATGGCACAGTGAAGTCTGACATTATACCTGAACGTTTCAAATGTCTACAGTAATGCCCAGTATGCATGCACTCCCTTGGGTTAAATGTGAATGTACTCCGCATAGAGTGTAAACGCTTTACTTCTGAGATTGGCACTGTGTCTCACTCCCCTCCCATCGTTATAGATGTCTGCATGTATTATAGTTATTTGTTTTATTTTTGTGTGTGATCAATTCGTGTGGATGGTGTTCTAACATCTATCACGTATCTTATTAAGGCTTAATTTGAATGCGCTGCTCATGTCAGGCTTAACCCCCTTATTACTTTGCCAGCACAACTACATGCTACATGTCACAGGTTGCTTTACAAGTTTAATGGAGAGGATTCTGGCTGATATCGTGAATTAAGTACTGCCTGCATACCCACCTGAACACTTTAGCCTTCTCTGCCAACAGCTTTTGAAACATTTAGGAGTAGCTATAGAAGTAGTTTACCAATATATATATCGGTCTTCTCACTCGGAGATATAAATCTTTGTAAATTATAGTTGGGATGACAGGTTTGATCCCATCTGTTGATCATGCATTGTAATATTGGTTAGCAGGGCTCTAAGTATGTTTCACTGCCCCTCTGCATTCTATGTGTTCATTTTGGTCTGGGCTGATGCTCCACACCCTCAGTTCACTATACATACTTCATTAAGAATCAACACATAGCTGACATTGGAGCCGTGACATGGGGCTAAGCGTTTCATTCGCAACCTACTTAAACCCTTATCTATGCTATTTCTTTTGAATATCAAGTAGTTTTATTTGCTGGACATATTTATAGCTTAATTAACTGCATATGCAGATAGTGGGAGCCTCAATGTTGTAGATCTCGGGGGCCGTCCATGTATGAGCAGGTGGGGAGATTCCCTGGTCAGAACGGCCGTAAGTGTAACAAATTCCTTTTCAAGATTGCTGCAACGTTAATATCCTACTGCACTTTGAACAGGTCATACCGAGTTTATCTCTGCTTTAATTTATGTTCTTTTTTTTTTTTTTTCCCACTTCTCTGCTGGTGTGGGGGGTTGGACATTATCCTGTCCTTTGCAATAGTGAGGTATTCTGCTCGACCCCCTCATGTTTTGGAATTCCACAAGGCTCTTCTATAGAGGAACGGCACTGGTATTTCTCTGTGACAGGTTGCCTGCAGTTTTGATGAATGTATGCCTGCACTATCTCCTAAACAAGCACCATGTAACAACATTGCCTATGTTAATTCTCTCTCAATACTGTCACTTTGCACAATGCAATTTACATCTCACATATAAGTACCTCTTACATTATCTTTTGTGCAAAAACATGCTGTTTCACTTTATTAATCTGATATGACACGCTATACATAATATGGGTCTCTACACAAAAACTGTCTAGTATCTTGAATTGTAGGCCCCCTTGCAGTCCCCACAAAGTGTTTATGCCTCGTGGATTCTGTCCTCTACCCCACTTTTTTACATTATAGGTGGTATTATTTACTCAAATAAGTGGGAAACTGCATTAAAAAGCCCCCAGAATAGTGTTGTAGTACTTGTATGCATACTTTGGATGATATCTCAGACACCACAGACATAGTACAGCATTGCCTGATCCAATAGCCCCTACCTGGATATAATTATTACCCTGTCAACCCTCTGACACTATTTTTTTTTTTGTTCACCTGCCCCTATTGTTTCTAAGACCATGGCCTAAGTTTACTCCTACGAACACTTCACTGATGTAAATTGGGAACACTTTATAAACCTTCCTTTGTCATACTGCTATCTAATCACATATATTCCTATTGCTTGTAAGTTAGCTATATGATATTATAATAACACTGCACATATGACCAAGAAGATTAAGTAATAAATCATGGGCTTGACGTTAGAGATTGAGCCTCAGGGACAATCTGGACGCCTGCAGCACATTTCTCCCTTGCCTACACTTGAAACACCCTGATTTAAGCAGAGGATTTACGTAAAATTCATCAAAATATTCTCAGCATTAGACTAATGATATAAACTTTCAGGCCGCTACTCATGCCAAGTCTCTCGGTAGCTAGGTGGAGGGGCGCAGCCTATGCTCATTTTTCGTTTTTGTTTTTGTTTTGTTTGTTTGTCTGGGATTGTTTGTTTGTTTAGTTTGTGTGTATGTAGTGTATGTTAGATTTAAAATTACTTAAAAAACAATATTGTGGTACACGCATATACCGTATTTATTTGAACATGTGTAGAATCATTGAAAATATTCAGTTATACATTGTGTCGCTACAATTTAATGTATTGAATTCACTGTATTGAATTTTCTACCTTTTACTAATCCACCCTGCGAGGTGGACTACGAACTTACTTTGTATTACTGTACCCATTATTGGCTATAAATAAAAGTTTAAAAAAAAAAACAAGCAGCTAGATTACAAGTTTTACGTTATGAGTCAAATAGCATAGGTATGGCTCATAACGCTGCTTTGTCCCTAACGCTGCTATTACAAGTGTTGTTGGTATCAGTGTGCACACCTTTTTGGCCGTCACGCAACGTCAGTACCGCACTTTTTAAAAAGTCCTTTTTCAATGGGACTTCCATGGCGCCGGTATTACGAGTTTTGCTGGGGGCTAAAAAGTGAGCGGTACACCCTATAACCACCGCCATCTAAAGTCAGTAGTTATTAGTTTTACATTACAAATCTGTACCATAAAACTCATATTTAAAGTGTTAAAAAGTACACTAACACCCATAAACTACCTATTAACCCCTAAACCGAGGCCCTTCCGCATCGCAAACACTATAATAAATTTATTAACCTCTAATCTGCCACTCCGGACCTCGCCGCCACTATTAAAATGTATTAACCACTATTCCGCCACTCCCCGACATCGTTGCCACTATAATAAACCTATTAACCCCCGCCCTCCCGCATCGCACAAACTATTTAAATATTATTAACCCCTAATCTGCTGTCCATCCACATCGCTGCTATAATAAACCTATTAACCACTAAACTGCAAGCCCCCCACAATGAAATATACTAAAATAGATTATTAACCCCTAAACCTCTGACCTCCCACATCACTAACTCTACATAAATATATTAACCCCTAATCCTAACTCTAACGTAACCCTAACCCTAAGTCTAACCCTAACCCTAACGTAACCCTAAGCCTAATACCCCCTAACTTAAATATAATTAAAATAAATCTAAATAAACCTTACAATTATTAACTAAATAATTCCAATTTAAAACTAAATGCATACTTACCTGTAAAAAAAAACCTAAGCTAGCTACAAAATAACTAATAGTTATATTGTAGCTATCTTAGGTTTTATTTTTATTTCACAGGTAAGTTTGTATTTATTTTAACTTGGATGACGTCACTTAAAGGGAACCTTCAGTTTACGCAACGACCGTAAGAAGAGAATGCTCCACGGCGGATGTCTTGAAGATGGACCCGCTTCGCGCCGGATGGATGAAGATAGAATATGCCGTCTGGATAAAGACTTCTTGCCGCTTGGATAAGGACTTCGCCAGCTGGATGAGGATGGATGTCCGGTCTTCGATAACTGTAAGTGGATCGTTGGGGGTTAGTGTTAGGATTATTTAAGGGTTTTTTGGGTGTTTTTTTTTAGGTTAGGGTTTTGGGCAATTCGTAAAAGAGCTAAATGCCCGTTTCAGGGCAATGTTTAGCTTAGGTTTATTTAGATTTTGGTTTTTATCTGTGGGGGGTTTGGTTGGGTGGGTGGTGGGTTTTACTGTTTGGGGTTGTTTGTATTTTTATTGCAATGTAAAAGAGCTGGTATCTTTAGGGCAATGCCCAGCAAAAGGCCCTTTTAAGGGCCATTGTCAGTTTAATGTAGGCTAGGGTTTTTTTTTATTTTGGGAGGCTTTTTTATTTTGATAGGGCTATTAGATTAGGACTAATTCGTTTTTAATTTTGATAATTTCCTTTTTTATTTTTTGTAATTTAGTCTTTATTTTTTTTGTAAGTTAGTAAATTGTATTTTATTAATTTAATTTATTTAATTTAATTGTAACGTTAGGTTTTAGTGTAAGGCGGGTTAGGTTTTATTTTACAGGTAACTTTGTATTTATTTTAACTAGTTAGCTAGTAAATAGTAAATAACTATTTAATAACTAGTCTACGTAGTTAAAATAAATACAAACTTACCTGTGAAAAAAATAAAACCTAGCGGCTAAATTACGAGTTTTGCGTTATGAGGGGTGCGGTGCTAACTTGCACGTTATTGTCACCGCTCACTTACCTACAGCTATATAATAAACATATTAACCCCTAAACCGCCGCACTCCTGCATCACAAACATTAGTTAAATTTTATTAACACGTAATCTGCCACCCCTAACATCGCCGCCACCTACCTACATTTATTAACCTCTAATCTGCCGCACCCAGCGATAAAGGGAGTGGCAGATTAGGGGTTAATAATTGTATTTTAGTGTTTGCGATGCGGGAGGGCCTCGGTTTAGGGGTTAATATGTAGTATATGGGTGTTAGTGTACTTTTTAGCACTTTAGTTATGAGTTTTATGCTACAGCTATGTAGTGTAAAACTCATAACTACTGACTTTAGAATGCGATACGAATCTTGCGGGATAGGCTGTATCGCTCACTTTTTTTTTTCCAAAAAAAGCTTGTAATACCGGCGCTATGGAAGTCCCATTGAAAAAAGACTTTATGAAAATTGCGTAAATTAATTTGCGGTACGGCCAAAAACGTGTGCTGGACAGCTGTACCTATAAGACTTGTAATAGCAGTGATTGTGAAAAAGCAGCGTTATGAGCCTTAACAGTGCTTTTTTTCTCATAACGCAAAACTCGTAATCTAGCCATAAGATAGCTACAATGGAACTATTAGTTATTTTGTAGCTAGCTTATTTATTTTTTTTACATGTAAGTATGTATTTTTTTTTTAAAATAGGAATTATTAAGTTATTAATTGTAAGGTTCATTTAGCTTTATTTTAATTATATTAAAGTTAGGGGGTGTTAGGGTTAGGCTTACGTTAGGGTTAGGGCTAGGTTTAAGGGTTAATAACATTAGTATAGTGGCGGCGACATTGGGGGTGTCAGATTAGGGGTTAATAAATGTAATGTAGGTGGCGGCGATGTTAGGGGCAGCAGATTAGGGGTTAATAACTGTAATGTAAGTGGCAGAGATATTAGGGGCAGCAGATTAGGGGTTAATAACTGTAATGTAATGTAGGTGGCGGCGATGTTAGGGGCAGCAGATTAGGGGTTAATAACTGTAATGTAGGTGGTGGCGATTGTTAGGGGGCAGCAGATGTTTAAGACGTGGGGTTTATGCTAAGGTCTTAGGTTTTAATGTTACTTTTTCTTTTCCCCATAGAAATCAATGGGGCTGCATTACAGAGCTTTTCATTCCGCGATCGCAGGGGTTAGGCTTTTTTTTGCTGGCTCTCCCTATTGATGTCTATGGGGAAATCGTGCACGAGCATGTCAAAGCATCGCTTGTTTTCGGTGCGATATGGAGCTTAACGCCACCATATCGCCCGCACAAGGCCTGCTTTTTTGTAAACCTGTAATAGCAGCGCTATATGGAGGTAAAATAATGCCGGAAATGTTGCGGTTGTTAATTTCCCTATAACGCTCAAAACTCGTAATCTGGCTGATAGTCATGATTCTCTGTTATCAGGACATCCTGGAATCACCAAAACTTTGGAACGTGTGAGAAGAAATTATTGGTGGCCAAAGATGAATGAAAGTATTTATGAATATGTATCAACCTTAACACAGTTTTGTGCCAGAATAAGATTGAAAATTGAAAGCCTTTAGGGTTTCTTACACCACTTCCTATTACAGATCATCCATGGACTGTCATCTCTATGGACTTCATAGTTGAACTCCCTCAATCAAACCAATACAACACCATTTTTGTTATTGTGGACAATCTTACTAAAATGGCACACGTGATACCCTTGCATCAATTACCTGAAGCTATGAAAACAGCTGAAGTTTTAATTTCTCACATAGTTAAACTTCATGGTTTAACCATCTTACAATTATAACTGACCATGGTACGCAGTTCACATCAAAATTTTGGAAGGAGCTATGCAAAATGTTAAAAATAGACTCCCATTTAACAAGCGTATATCATCCCCAATCAAACAACTTAACAGAAAGGGCAAACCATATCTTGGAACAATATATTCATTGCTACACCACCCATCTCAAGGATGACTGGTTCCATCTTCTACCCATGATGGAATTCGCTTACAATAATTCTGTTAATTCTTCATCAAAGACAACTCCATTTTTTGCAAATTATGGATACCACCCAAATTCACTTACTCTGATTTCCTCTACAAGCAACTCTCTGTCAGTGACTCAACTGTTAAAGTCCATCATTCAACGTATCAATACACTCCATAGCAATCTAAAATAAGCACAAAGCAAACAGAAACATTATGATGACCTATGTTGCACACCTTCCCCCAAATATCAAGAAGGAGATTTAGTTTGGTTATCAACAAAAAATGTAAATATAAATGTACCATCTAAAAACTAGCAAATCAATTTACAGGTCCATTTCCTATAAAAAATTATTATAAATTCTAATGAGGTTATTCTTGACTTACCACCCTCCTATAGACTACATCCAACCTTTTATGTCTCCTTGCATAAACCATCCAAAGAAGATATCTGTCCAGCACGTCAACTCATTCCAGCACTCCCACTCCTAGTTAACAACCAAGTGGAGTATGAAGTAGAAAGGATTCTCGACTCCAGGATAACAAATTTAAGTCTTAATTACCTTGTACATTGGCGAGGTTATGGTCCAGAAGAGGATTCCTGGGTCCATCATACTGAAGTCAATGCTCCTAGACTTACATCCCAATTCCATTGTTTACATCCTGATAAACCTAAACCTGAATCTTCATAGAAGATTCCATGAGGAGGGGATACTGTAATAAACAGAAAATAGTCTACTACACCTTTAAGAAAAGAGGAAGTTCAAAGTATCCGGACAGGTACTTATTCACCAGCAAGCAACCTATTTCATTGCTTGATGAATGCAAGTTTGTGGCAAGCTAGCCACCTATACTCTGAAGTACTGAAGACTCCCAGTTTCAGTTATATACTGATTCATTGCTACTGTAAGAAAAATAACTGTCAGTCTAGGAATGCTCTGTTTCTTGTTAACAGTTCACAGCCTTTTGGAACTATTTTTGCATGCTTCACAATGATATCTTTTGAATCTCTTCAATCATTCCTAATAGGCAATCCTGAGATCCCTCCTCCAGCTTTGATTCAGAATTCAGCAGCACAGACCTAAGAGAAATTCACCTAAAATTGCAAGTATCAAAAAAACCACTGCATAAAACCTTTTGCTGGTATAAAGGATTATTTTACTTTTCCCTTTAATGTACAAGTAATTATTGCATTAAGGTTTATTTATTTTTTCCTTAGTGTACAAGTCATTATTGCATTAAAGGGACAGTCAAGTAAAAAAAAACCCATTAATGTTTCAAATAGCGCATGTAATTTTAAACAAATTTCCAATCTACTTTTATCACCAATTTTGCTTTGTTCTCTTGATATTCTAAGTTCAAAACTAAACCTAGGAGGTTCATATGCTTATTTCTTAGACCTTGAAGGCTCCCTCTAATCTAAATGCATTTTGACAGTTTTTCTCCACTAGAGGGTGCTAGTTCATGTGATTCATATAGATAACATTGAGCTCATGCATGTGAATTTACCGAGGAGTGAGCACTAATTGGCTAAAATGCAAGTCTGTCAAAAGAACTGAAATAAGGGGGCAGTCTGCAGAGGATTAGATACAAGGTAATTACAAAGGTAAAACAGGTATTATTATAACTGTGTTGATTATGCAAAACTGGGAAATGGATAATTAAGGGATTATTTATCTTTTAAAACAACAACAATTCTGGTGTTGACTGTCCCTTTAAGGATATTTACTTTTTCCGTAAAGTGAATTTATTATTTGAGCTGCATAGTAGCTTTCCATAGTTATCAGTGTGTTGAACTGTATTTGCTACATAGTAGCTACGCAAAATCAATATATATTCAAAAGGGTTGTTGCCATATAACTATCAGATCACTAGGAACTTGTATAAGTGTTGCAACAAGCAGCAAAACATAACATGCAGTCATCTCCCTTCCCTGTAAAATTCTACAAGCAGCAAAGCATAAGATGCAGTCATCCTCCTTCCCTGTAAAACTCTACAAGAAGTAAAGCATAACATGCAGACATCCTCCTTCCTTATAAAACTCTACAAGAAGTAAAGCATAACATGCAGTCATCCTCCTTCCCTGTAAACCTCTACAAGAAGTAAAGCATAACATGCAGACATCCTCCTTCCTTATAAAACTCTACAAGAAGTAAAGCATAACATGCAGACATCCTCCTTCCCTATAAAACTCTACAAGAAGTAAAGCATAACATGCAGTCATCCTCCTTCCCTGTAAACCTCTACAAGAAGTAAAGCATAACATGCAGACATCCTCCTTCCCTGTAAACCTCTACAAGAAGTAAAGCATAACATGCAGTCATCCTCCTTCCCTGTAAACCTCTACAAGAAGTAAAGCATAACAAGCAGACATCCTCCTTCCTATATAAACTCTACAAGAAGCTTAATAACGTGCAGTCATCCTCCTATCCCTGTAAAACTCTACAAGAAGTAAAGGCATAACATGCAGAACAACCTCCTTCCCTGTAAAAACTCTACAAGAAGTAAAGTATAACATGCAGTCATCCTCCTTCCCTGTAAAACTCTACAAGAAGTAAAGCATAACATGCAGTCATCCTCCTTCCCTGGAAAACTCTACAAGCAGCAAAGCATAACATTGAGACATCCTCCTTCCCTGTAAAACTCTACAAGAAGCTTAATAACGTGCAGTCATCCTCCTTCCCTGTAAAACTCTACAAGAAGTAAAGCATAACATGCAGACATCCTCCTTCCCTGTAAAACTCTACAAGAAGTAAAGTATAACATGCAGTCATCCTCCTTCCCTGTAAAACTCTACAAGAAGTAAAGCATAACATGCAGTCATCCTCCTTCCCTGGAAAACTCTACAAGCAGCAAAGCATAACATTGAGACATCCTCCTTCCCTGTAAAACTCTACAAGCAGCAAAGCATAACATTGAGACATCCTCCTTCCCTGTAAAACTCTACAAGCAGCAAAGCATAACATGCAGACATCCTCCTTCCCTTTAAAACTCTACAAGCAGCAAAGAATAACATGCAGACATCCTCCTTCCCTTTGAAACTCTACAAGCAGCAATGCATAACATGCAGATATACTCCTTCCCTGTAAAACTATACAAGAAGCAAAGCATAAGATGCAGTCATCCTCCTTCCCTTTAAAACTCTACAAGCAGCAAAGCATAACATGCAGTCACCCCCCTTCGCTGTAAAACTATACAAGAAGCAAAGCATAATATGCAGACATCCTCCTTCCCTGTAAAACTATACAAGCAACAAAGCATAACATGCAGACATCCTCCTTCCCTGTAAAACTCTACAAGCAGCAAGGCATAACATGCAGACATCCTCTTTCCCTGTAAAACTATACAAGCAGCAAAGCATAACATGCAGACATCCTCCTTGAGATGTGAGGAAAAAGGAGAGGCGCTTGTGTGTACCAGTATAGAACAGGTTAATCAACCTAAAGTCCCCAAATCAGGGTACTCACATTTTTGTGGAGCACTGAGACAGTGCTATCAGGTGCAGGTATTTAGCAGCAACCTAGCTTACTCAGACCCCCACGTCAAGAGCAGGAACATTGGATCAGGAAAGCTGGAACACTGGAGCTCTGCAGCCCCAAGGCTGGGAGTAGGGGATAGTCCTCAGCTGACAGCTCCCAATGGAAGTGATTGGTAAGTGGTGAATCATAATCAAACAGCAAAAGGTTCCAGTATATATAAAAATATTTATTTAAAATCATACACAAATAAAAACAGGAACCATAGGTAGGGTATGTGGATAGCCCTCCTTATATATGCAACGCATTTCTCAGCGCTTCACAATGCTGTTTCATCAGGCATAAAGTACAAACAATTCATAGCCTTTAAATACACCAACCTTACCAATTACATACACCTGGGGACCGCCACCTCAGGGGTAGGTTCCCAACAGCTTAACCCTTCGTTTAAAGTGTATATTTCATTACCCTAATAATTACAATTCTAAACCTTATATATAACTATATGATCTATAATTTGGTTTAAAAATCTGTGTGTATTAAATTAAAATGTATATGTTTATTAAAGATACAACACATAAATCATGCTCCTTAGGAGTATTATAAAACCATTTATCTTTTCATACCTGTTTATTTGGTGCATGTGTATAAACATAAAAACTATTAATTTTTTTGCTAATGATTATCGTCAGTATTAGGCATGAAAGTGAGACAGGGATTATCATCATTAAATGAATGGCCAATTGTCTGGCCTGTAAGAAAAGTATTTTGCCAATTTCCAATAGTAGGAACAGGATAATAGGTGATGATAGAGTTATTGGTCATGTGACTATAGACGTAGTCATACAAGCTATGGTGGAGGTGCCAGAGGGCGTCCCTGTATGTGCGTCAGATAAGGAGCACTGATGTAAATGTGAGACACTCATTGCTCTACTTCCATAAGCCCTCCCACACATGTCACTAGGAGGTGTGGGAGCTTATGTGATGCTATGATTGGATAGCAAGGGGACTTCTATTTATCATAATAATGGGGATATTTAAGAAAGAGCTTGTATTCAAAGGAGTAAAATATTTACTAAAGAGTCTCTGTCTTTCTGAATACACGTTCTTAAGCTGTTTATGTCATCCTAAGATGTAACCTAAGTGTTAATCGTGAATGTGGTGAAGGTTCTATATTCCTGACATAAAATGGGAATAAAGCCAAACATACATACACAACCCTACTGATAGTTGACATATTGTTGGATCTATATTAGACTGACAGATATTGGCAGTAGTTATAAGTGTGGTATAGAAAAAAAGTTGAAGTACAAATCTCGCCTCCAGAACCCCAATAGAAATAGATATCTAGAAATTCTATTTGCTGAGGTTGAATATTGATTGTGAATGCCAGACCCATCTCATTATCATTTAGAATTCCCTAAATTAATACCACTATAGTATCCTCTTAACATTATATACACACATAGAATATACACATTCCCCAAAAAATGTCCCAGCCTAGTTTCACACCTTTTTATTATGGTATTCCCACTTATACTTTTTTTTATGACATCCTCACTCTAAATAAGTCAGATTTAGGGTGATCCAACACCACAGTAATTATCACAATAAATGTTCCCCCACTAATTTAGAATTATATATTGAGAACTTTATATGACTTGGTCCGATACTTTTTGTGCATTAGTAGATGTTAGACCACACACTAATCATGTTATATAATTTACACTTATTTAGGTCACAATCATGAGAGCAATTTATTAGTATTGCCATTTTACACTTTGAATCCATGCTTATGGCTTGACTACATAGGACAAATATCGTCATCCTCACACTACATAAGATTAATGGTTTTGATTATGTCCATCATCATTTCAAATTACTATTTTATTCCCATTAGTTATTATATATGCTAGTGCTATCCAAGTTTCCTTAGCCCTACGGTCGATATTTTACTAATATATTTATGATCTAATGGACTCCATCAATTGGAGCATCATGACCGACGTAGCATTATATTTATTATTGATCTATTAACATTACTAATTATTCAATAGATCGATTGCAGCCTGCACATATTAGTACACACTTTGTATGTTTAACATCACACCCATCACTTAGAGCATCTATTTTTATACCACAATTATAACTAGTGCCAATATCTGTCAGTCTAATATAGATCCAACAATATGTCCACTATCAGTAGGTTTGTGTATGTATGTTTGGCTTTATTCCCATTTTATGTCAGGAATATAGAACCTTCACCACATTCACGATTAACACTTAGGTTACATCTTAGGATGACATAAACAGCTTAAGAGAGTGTATTCAGAAATACAGATACTCTTTAGTAAATATTTTACTCCTATGAATATAAGCACTTTCTTAAATATCCCCATTATTATGATAAATATAAGTCACCTTGCTATCCAGTCATAGCGTCACATAAGCTCCCACACCTCCTAGTGACATGTGAGGGAGGGATTATGGAAGTAGAGCAATGAGTGTCTCACATTTACATCAGTGCTCCTGATCTGACGTACCTACAGGGACGCCCTCTGGCACCTCCCCCATAGCTTGTATGACTACGTCTATAGTCACATGACCAATCGCTCTATCGTCACCTATTATCCTGTTCCTACTATTGGAAATTGGCAAAATATTTTTCTTACAGGCCAGACAATTGGGCATTCATTTAATGATGATAATCCCCACCTCACTTTCATGCCTACTACTGACGATAATCATTAGGAAAAAATGAATCGTTTTTATGTTTATACACATGCACCAAATAAACAGGTATGAAAAGATAACATTTTGTAATAATTTATATTGTTTAGATGACAATTGTATAATACTACTAAGGAGCATGATTTGTTTGTTGTATCTTTAATAAACATTTACATTTTAATTTATTACACACAGAGTTTTAAACCAAATTATAGATCATATAGTAATATATAAGGTTTAGACTTATTAGGGTAATGAAATATACACTTTAAACGAAGGGTTAAGCTGTTGGGAACCTACCCCTGAGGGGGCGGTCCCCAGATGTATGTATTTTTCCACATGATTGATTGGTAAGGTTGATGTATTTGATAGTGATTGCCTATTCAGTCGGGCAGAACTATGCTCACCTTAAAAAACTATCCCAACGGTTTTGTGTACAATAGGTCAAAACAATAGGTGGCGCAAGTGAATGCTGTTCTGACTAATAATGGTTTAAAATGTATTTCAGATTCCTTATGTGTCTGATAATGTTCTCACCTTACATAGGCTGTATTGAAATTTCAAGTGTAAATGGTATCTCTCCAGGACAATAAAGCTTCTAGATTCAAATTCTATAGTTTAAATATATATATATTTATTGAATAAAAGATTCTTGTTTCTTAAATGAACGATTCTTATATATGAGATCAAAATAGTGATGATCTATTCACAAGTGATAATCAGTTGACAATTTAAAACATTTGGTAAAATATAAAATATGATAGTACAATATTAAAAACACCGGTGTTCTTCATAAACAAAAAACTATAAAAACTCAAATTGAGATAATATAAGCAAGCAGGTGTACTCAGAAGATAAAACCAGAAAATAAACAGAGGAGACTCATGTACCTCTAAGCGTATGACTATCAAAAAACATATATAAATGCATATATGAGTATATGAACCATATGTCTGGTATCCGTTAAACTAGCGTATATATATACTTCACAGATGTATAAGGGTTAAGCAAATATTATACAGTTCCTTATTGCTTAATGTTCTGGCAAAACATGGGGTGGTTATCCTTCCGTCAAAAATATATTTGAGCCAATGTATATTGAAACAAAATGTGGCAAAATGTAGCCAGTAATATGTAGCAGCAGTGTTATTTCTTAGATTTCAGCGTCTCTGTTTTTTGATCAGAGGTAGGTTTACATACGGTTTTGAGCTTGGTGTAGCGATTCCTTCCTTAAAAACAGTGCACTGTTGACGTCTTCCCTCTGCTGTGCAGAAAAAGCCGGTGGAGTACTAAGTCCCTTAGCCTCCGTTTACCAGCTGTGTTGGTAGTTGTTTTCCTTAGATTCGTTGTTTACCCAGTAATGGGCCTTGATGGTATTCTTATGAGCTCCGGTCACAACTTGCTTCTTTCTTTGTGAGTGTATAACCCAGACCCGGTCTTTATTTTCACCGGTCTCCTTGCTGTTATCACAGCTGACAAAGTTCTCCTCTGGAGCTGAGTTGTTTTGGCTCACTTCTTAATTTCAAGTGATCAGGTTTCTACGCATTTCGGCGTTCTGCCTTTCTCAAGATACCTTTGTGAATCTACCGTTTGTTAGCCTTATAGATCATATAGTAATATATAAGGTTTAGACTTATTAGGGTAATGAAATATACACTTTAAACGAAGGGTTAAGCTGTTGGGAACCTACCCCTGAGGGGGCGGTCCCCAGATGTATGTATTTTTCCACATGATTGATTGGTAAGGTTGATGTATTTAAAGGCTATGAATTTTTTGTACTTTATGCCTGATGAAACAGCGTTGTGAAGCACTGAGAAATGCGTTGCATCTATAAGGAGGGCTATCCACATACCCTACCTTATGGTTCCTGTTTTTATTTGTGTATGATTTTAAATAAATATTTTATATACACTGGAACCTTTTGCTGTTTGATTACGATTCACCACTTACCAATCACTCCCATTGGGAGCTGTCAGCTGTGGACTATCCTCTACTCCCAGCCTTGGGGCTGCAGAGCTCCAGTGTTCCAGCTTTCCTGATCCAATGTTCCTGCTCTTAACATGGGAGTCCGAGTAAGCTAGGTTGCTGCTAAATACCCAGCCTGCACCTGATAGCACTGTCTGAGTGCTCCACAAAAATGTGAGTACCCTGATTTGGGGACTTTAGGTTGATTAACCTGTTCTATACTGGTACACACAAGCGCCTCTCCTTTTTCCTCACTTCTCTAGACTCCATGACACTTTGCTGTGAGGAGAGTGCAGCCTGTTCCTGCTACATCTTGTACATCTAAGCCACAGACACGTCATCTTAGAAATTTCTGGGTCATCTACCTAAAGTGGAATACAACTATAGAGACTCATTTGTACTCTGTCTCTCTATTCATATTTTGCCGTATATCTTGTTTTTGTATATCTTGTTGTGTATATTTACATTTTGTTTTTAATTTTCTCAGATGTGGTGGAGAGATACACACCTGCAAATAGTCTGTATTATACTACTATATTGTGCTATATATGCATAGAGTTGTATGTGAATTACATTTCATTATCTTATCAACAGAATCAAATAAGATAAGACACAACTTCTATGATAGATTTGATTTTGGGAAGCATCTTTGTCTAACAAATTTGTTTATAAGACACATACCAGAGCCCCCTATTAGGATTTCTTGTATTAGTAACACCTCTGTTTTATAGACATCCTCCTTCCCTGTATAACTCTACATGCAGCAAAGCAAAACATGCAGTCATCCTCCTTCCCTGCAAAGCTATGCAAGAGGCAAAGCATAATATGCAGACATCCTCCTTCCCTATAACACTCTACAAGCAGCAAACCATAACACACAGTCATAATCCTTACCTGTAAAACTCTACAAGCAGCAAAGCATAACATGCAGTCATCCTCCTTCCCTGTAAAATCTACATGAAGCAAAGCATAATATGTAGTTATCCTCCATCTCTGTTAAACCCTTCAAGCAGCAAAGCATAGCATGCAGATATACTCCTTCCCTATAAAACTCTACAAGCAGCAAAACATAACATGCACACATCCTACTTCCCTGTAAAACTCAACAAGAAGCTTAATAACATGCAGTCATTCTCCTTCCCTGTAAAACTCTACAAGCAGCAAAACATAACATTCAGTCATCCTTCTTCCCTGTAAAACTCTATAAATAGCAAAGCATAACATGCAGATATACTCCTTCCCTGTAAATCTCTACAAGCAGCTAAAACATAACATGCAGAAATCCTGCTTCACTGTAAAACTCAACAAGAAGCTAAATAACATGAGGTCATAATCATTCCCTGTAAAACTCTACAAGCAGCAAAGCATAACATGCAGACATCCTCCATCCCTTTAAAATGCTACAAGCAGCAAAACATAACATGCAGACATCCTCCTTCCCTGTAAAACACAACAAGAAGCTAAATAACATGCAGTCATAATCCTTCTGTGTAAAACTCTACAAGCAGCAAATCATAACATGCAGACATCCTCCTTCCCTGTAAAACTCTACAAGCAGCAAAGCATAACATGCAGTCATCCTCCTTCCCTTTAAAACTCTACAAGCAGCAAAGCATAACATGCAGACATCCTTCTTCCCTGTAAAACTCAACAAGAAGCTAAATAACATGCAGTCATCCTCCTTCCCTGCAAAACTCTACAAGCAGCAAAACATAACATTCAGTCATCCTTCTTCCCTGTAAAACTCTACAAACAGCAAAGAATAACATGCAGATATACTCCTCCTTCCCTGTAAAAATCTACAAGCAGCAAAACATAACATACAGTCATCCTTCTTCCCTGTAAAACTCTGCAAACAGCAAAGAATAGCATGCATTCATCCTCCTTCCCTGTTTAACTCTACAAGCAGCAAAGCAAAACATGCAGTCATCCTCCTTCCCTGCAAAGCTATGCAAAAGGCAAAGCATAATATGCAGACATCCTCCTTCCCTATAAAACTCTACAAGCAGCAAACCATAACACACAGTCATAATCCTTACCTGTAAAACTCTAGAAGCAGCAAAGCATAACATGCAGTCATCCTCCTTCCCTGTAAAATCTACATGAAGCAAAGCATAATATGTAGTTATCCTCCATCTCTGTTAAACCCTTCAAGCAGCAAAGCATAGCATGCAGATATACTCCTTCCCTGTAAAACTCTATAAGCAGCAAAACATAACATACAGTCATTCTTCTTCCCTGTATAACTCTGCAAACAGCAAAGAATAACATGCAGATATACTCCTTCCCTGTAAATGTCTACAAGCAGCTAAAACATAACATGCAGACATCCTGCTTCACTGTAAAACTCAACAAGAAGCTAAATAACATGCAGTCATAATCCTTCCCTGTAAAACTCTACAAGCAGCAAAGCATAACATGCAGACATCCTCCTTCCCTGTAAAACTCTACAAGCAACAAAGCATAACATGCAGACATCCTCCATCCCTTTAAAACTCTACAAGCAGCAAAACATAACATGCAGACATCCTCTTTCCCTGTAAAATGCAACAAGAAGCTAAATAACATGCAGTCATAACCCTTCCCTGTAAAACTCTACAAGCAGCAAAGCATAACATGCAGACATCTTCCTTCCCTGTAAAACTCTACAAGCAGCAACGCATAACATGCAGTCATCCTCCTTCCCTGTAAAACTCTACAAGCAGCAAACATGACATGCAGTCATCCTCCTTCCCTGTAAAATCTACATGAAGCAAAGCATAATAATATGTAGTTATCCTCCCTCTCTGTACAACTCTAAAAGCAGCAAAACATAGCATGCAGTCATCCTCCTTCCCTGTAAAATCTACTCGAAGCAAAGCATAATATGTAGTTATCCTTCATCTCTGTACAACCCTTCAAGCAGCAAAGCATAACATGCAGGCATCCTCTTTCCTTGTAAAACTCTACAAGCAGCAAAGCATAACATGCAGATATCCTCCTTCTGTGTAAAATTCTACAAGCAGCAAAACATAACATGCAGACATCCTGCTTCACTGTAAAACTTAACAAGAAGCTAAATAACATGCAGTCATAATCCTTCCCTGTAAAACTCTACAAGCAGCAAAGCATAACATGCAGATATCCTCCTTCCCTTTAAAACTCTACAAGCAGCAAAGCATAACATGCATTCATCCTCCATCCTTGTAAAACTCTACAAGCAGCAAAGCATAACATGCAGGCATCCTCCTTCCCTATAAAACTCTGCAAGCAGAAAAGCATATCATGCTGTCATCCTCCTTCCCTGTAAAACTCTACAAGCAGCAATAAATAACATGCAGTCATCCTCCTTTGCTGTAAAACTCTACAAGCAGCAAAACATAACAGACCAACATCCTTCTTCCCTATATAATTCAAACTTTTCTATCCAGCACACTATGTCCCCTCCAACCAATATACTGAATCAGATAACCAACCCTTTGAATTACAATAAGGTGCAGTTGTGACACACCATTTAAGTGCAAGATAATATAAACACTTTACTTTCTGTCACACAACTAGTTTTTGTGCTCCAGGAATCACACATTCTCACATGACTTTATCCCGATGACCATGTTCTGACTTCTCTCTACTCTCTCCTATTGTGTCATATATTTTCCCGTTTAGTGTAAGCTTGAGAGTCTCATGACCTGTAGCTCACTTTATATAAACCACAACACACTAAGCAAAGAGTTTCACAAAACACATGTAAAATACATTAAAATAAAGGCTATGGGGTATATTTATAAATGTGATTTGCCGCGCAACTTGTAATCTTGCCCTTGGCAAGTAAAAACAGTAGATAAAAGTGTATTCTCAATTCACAAAAGTGTTTATTACATATATTTTCAAACAATAAAAATTGCACTTACTAGACATCCTCAAAGATCATCTCTTTTTGTTTAACCCTTTAACTGCTGAACCATTTTAACCCACGTGCTGAACAGTTTTGGATTTTTTTAGATGCTTCTCACATTTAAGCCAGCTGTAGGCCATTTTTTCAGAACCCCAGATATATTATATATTGATTTATGTATATGTCATGATATGCAAATACCTTTTGTGTGTTTTTTTTTATAAACACACAAGGTAAAAGAAGAGGTGGTTGTCCTCAAATAAACACAGGCCTTTGGGAAGAGTTATATAACTTTGACAAACACATAGGAGCTATATAGGGGCTTCAGTGTTTTAAAATATGGGGCCTTTTGGTGGCCTATTATAAGTGCTTAGAGACGCCCTTATTAAAAAAATGGTTATTACAATTTTAATAAAAACAATATTCAAAACAAGAAGGTGTTATCCTCATATAAATTAGTTCCTTTGAGTACATTTATTTAACTTTTATTTGCACATAGGGGCTTGCATGAGCCTCTAGTCAAATAATTGCACATTTACTCATATTAGGTGATCATTGATACCACAGCGATCAACTGAAAATTAAAACTTATATAGGATTTTAAGAGGGGCAAAGACTTTAATTTAAAGGAAAAGTAGACAAAATAATAAAAGTATATTGCAAAGTTGTTTACTTTAGGGCTCAATGTACTATGTCACATATGCTGCTATTGAGCCCTTACGGAGTAGGCTTGCATATACTAACATGCTTTCTGCAATGTAAAAAGCAGTGGTCCCCAGACTGCTGCTTTTTGCTATTTCTGCCAAATCTGAGTTGGGGATATAAATCACCCTTAACACATTTTTGGGGGGTGATTGACAGGTCCTTCTCTCATACAATGTGTTGAGTTAGAGAAATGGGCAGCATTGCACAATCAAGTGAGTGTTTTATGATACATCGGGGAATGCAGTGTCTGTTGCCCATTCAACAAGAAGCTAGATGGACAGGTTCCCAAGTCGGGTATCTTGTCCACAGCAGGCTTAGTACACAAGCCCTTTATGGGGACTACATTTTTTACTTTGCTATCCCTTTACATTTTTAATATGTTTTGTAATTTACTTTTGTTTATTTTGTTAAAATAACCATTGCAATGTATGGAGCATACACCTGTTTAATCTGCCATTTTAAGTATTGTATCCACATGAATGTAATGTACCTTTGTAAAGATCTGCCTAAAATTATATTGCTTAATACATAACTATGGCTGATAATAAAATAAGAATATGTCACCAGGAAGGGATTTCATATGACCACTGCAACATTCTGAGAAACTCTCACCTCTTTATACTTGGTTTCTGTGAGCTATTGAGCTTTTGAACCCTGTTTCTATTGTTGTATTAGGTTACTTTTGGTGTCAATATTTGTGCCCTGAGAGACTTATTTTTTTAAATTGTGGAATAAATATATATTTGATCATCAGCTCCTGTTTTGTCGGTGCACTTCTAGTGACTCTCCAGCAGCAGATATAGAGGACTTGGCTCTAGTGCGCATGTGCGCATGCATGCACCTGACAGCATTACATAAACCCTGAAGGATTTCCCAATCGATGCACTGCGCATGCCTCAGTTACGTCACTGACATTTTTAGAAAACTTGTTGAGTTCTCCAACAGCTGCCAGTGTGCATACACAGCATTGTTGAGTTTTCCAATAGCTGAATGCACTTAGATGTCACCTTTAAAGGTAAACTCTATTAGCAAAACGTAATGTCTGATTGGCTGTCTATGCCTTGCCATGATTGGCTAATCCTTAACTGATAACTTTCTTTTACATATCTTTATTTCAGTTCTCATTTGAATTCTCCCCGGTGACAATGTGTTTTTGCTTCATTGATCAGCTTTCAAACAAGAACTGAAATAAAGATATGTAAAAGAAAGTTATCAGTTAAGGATTAGCCAATCCTGGCAAGGCATAAGCAGCCAATCGGACAGCATATTTTGCTAATTACCTTTAAAGGGGATGTCTAAGCTCATGCGCCTATTGGAAAACTCAACAGGCTTTATGACAGTGCTGCATGCATGTGCACTGGCAGCTGTTGTAGAACTCTACAAGTTTTCCAAAATGGACAGTGACGTAACAGAAGCAGGCGCAGTGCGACAATTGGAAAATCCAACGGGTTTTGTGTAATGCTGTTGGATGCGAGTGCACAAATGCACACTAAAGCCAACTTGTCGAAATCCGCTGCTGGATAGTCAACGGAAGTGACATAATTAGATATTTTGACGAGTTGGCTGTTTCGATAGAACACTGGAGTGATTTATAAAGAGTGCAATTCTTTGAGCTAGTGTAGTTCAAGGCCACGTGAGTGTGTTTTAAAAAGAGTATTTAATTTGGGCTCTATTTGAAACTGTGTTGCACTATTAGTTGTCATTTCTCTTTAAGGTTAACTACAAGCCAGTTGCAACTATTGGATACAAATTTTCTCTACAATTGAGTCCTGTTTTAGCACAGCAGTAAGTCTTAGGTTAAAAATATGGAGACAAGGGTTTAATCCTCAGAATATAACTACAAGCAAGTTGCAACTATTGGATACACTCACTTAAAAGTCTTTGGAAGTTTTCTAATAATATCAGAGGCATTTAAATGTTTCTTTATCTTTATGTGCACAGTTTTTTCTTCATTTTTCATAATAATAAAATAATAATTGTAATAATAAAAGCAATCCCAGGAATAGTCCTTGCTTATGTCTCAATTGCCCCCCTCAAAGGTGCATACAACACAGGTTGAGAAACTAGGATCTATTATTCTACAGTACGCAGAAACTAACAAAACAGCCTATTGCTAAAGATTCATAAAGTTCCAACTGAGGCATTTCTCTAGAGACCAGAATTGCCTGTTCTTATGTTATATTGTACTAATTGATAGAGATCTTGCAACAATTGGCATGCTTACTCCATTGCATTATGTAGAAACTGGATAAATGTTCCTCATAGAAAATGTGAGCTGAGGTCACTTGTAACTGCAAATGGCAAAGTATATTGACAAACAAGTATGATAATTATAAAACACAATAATGTTTCTTAAAATAAAAGCATGCCTTTCTTTTTCCTTCTTTCATTTCTTTTCAGTCTGAGAATAATTTCTATTTTTTTTTATGTTCTCTGAAATACTTAAAATGATTATCCGCAGTTATATCAAAGCAGCTTTTAGTAAGAGTTTTCTGATATGCTTGGAGAGCAATTATAGCTACAAAATCCCTACTGTTGCTGTGTTACCAGATATACATTTTCTTTATTTGTGCCAGTTTTATTTAACTAAAATTGTTATACTTTAAAAGATTGAAAGCTTTCAATAGATATTACAAATACTAGTTTGTGTCTTGAAATGTACACACTACACTTACCCCAAAAGCTGATTTCTAACCCTTTTCACACTAAGGGGTAAAATAGCACGACTCTCGCCGACAATGACAGACCCTCGCTATTTCCAAATGCCTCCGGGATCATGTTGTAAATGCACACCTTTACATTTTTGGTGAGACATGTGCTATTAAAGAGCTGAAAAATCCTAAAAGATATACAACAGACACAGTATATCCACATCCTTAAGGGGTTAATTATGTATTTTAGCTTAATCAATCTAAGAAACTGCAATAGATGGTCAAATATACAACGTAGATAACATTAATTAAAGTAAATATTTCTACTATTTCACTATATACAACCATTTAGAATACTATTTATGAAATAATTGAAATAATTTTGATATATTAAACATCTTGTAAGAACAGGTGTAGCTCAAAGATATGAAGATATTTATTGCATTCCAATTTCCGTAATGATTCTCAGAAAATAAATATAATTTTATTAATTGATGTCATACAAACTAAGGTGACCAGGTTTCCCAAACCCTTATTCAGGATACCTCATAAATATTTAGGAGGTGTTAATAAAATGATGAAAATGTTAATTATCTTCAATGAATACCAGTAGTAAAAATTATTGCTAAGATAAAACTGCTTTTATCCTTACTATAAAATAAAGTTGAAGGACTGTTGTATTTTTCAGAGCTATGTATATTTCTAAGAAGGACTTTCTTCATTAGAAACACCTAAAAAACGAAAGTTTAACTTAGTCATTAACATTGCCTTTAGAATGTTCACACCAACCTGAGTTTTGATACTGGTCCACAGGGAAAATATCCTTTTAGTGGCATCATTGATTCTACTAGTTATCATTGGTTGTCATCTGCCTCTATAAGCCAACCCATGCTGTAGCTGCAAATGCTCCTGCCCAAAACACATATCATCTGCCTCTGTATGCCTGCACATGCTGTAAGTGTACTTACATATCTGATTTAGGTAAAAGGATACAACAATATTACTTAGTTTATTTTATGGTTCTGCACATAGATTGCTATACTTCCTGCTCTGCATAACTTAAAAATGATATGACATGTAGGGTGCAGTCAGAATACTGAGGAGCTACATACACAATTTTATAAGCCAGATAACAAATTTACATATATAACTAATTATATACGTAATAGCCAGGAACTCATTATTATGAGAATATGAGAAATGTGGCTATGAAATTTGTAATATCCTTCTATAAATTGTATATAAGTTCTGAAAATGAACAAATAACAAAAAATGTGCGTACCGTTCTAAGTGCCCATTTAATAAGAAACGATAAGTGCATATAAAATAACTACTCACATAAAAAACATTAGTAGGCACTGAATAAAAACAACATCCTCTCAGTAATGCATCCGTGGAGTCAAAAGCAATCCGTTCCAATGTGATCCGCCAAGCCTTGCAGCTATGCTGGATTGGGGAATTCTGGACTTCTTCAATTATACGGTGCTCCTGAGCGACAAGGTTCCTCAACGCGTTTCATCTTGTCACGGCCAGAGTTTCTAAAAGTACATTAGTAATGACTTTGAAAATTGTTTTGTTAAATTTAAAAGAGGATATTTCAAAATGTATTTTGTTATTCATGACATGTTCCGGTCATGAATAATTGCTTTGGGCATACTTCAAAGGCAACTCTCTCTCCACCAGTAATAAAGAAACAGTTGTCCTGATTAGCCAGTGGGTTTAGTGGGAATGAAAAAAAAAAAAAAACAATACTGCATGATTACTTTCATACGAAATTGAAACAGCTTTTACCTAAACAAAATGAGTGTTATGGCTACATCCTAACCTTAAAGGTACAGTAAGCTCCTTTGTAATTACAATACATTTCTGTTGTGATGCTATAGAATAATGTATCAGCTAAGTCTTAACAGTTTTAAAATAAATTTACATTATGTTTACTGTATTTTATGTTCTGAGATTTATAAAATTGTCAATGTTCAGAAATAAATTGCATTGAAAGAGGGCAAAGGATTAATGATATTACAAATGTATTCCATTGCGCATAACTAAACATTTTATTTAAAAAAAAAAAAAATCTTAATGTGTTTAAAATCCCTTTAAGAGATAGAGGAAGTTGGTGGTAAATGAAGATAGAACCAATAGAAGGTTAGATAGTTCCAGAGCAGCCCCACAGTGTAATATAAACATTTTCTACATTTCTTGATTTAAGAGCATAGTCACTGGAATTGCCTTGTTGGATTTGTTTTAAAAGTAGCTAATGACTGGTGTAACAAACTTATGAGCTAAAAAGAGCCATGTGTTGATTGATCTGATGCTTCTTATATTTGATTGTACAATGTATTATGATACCATATAATGCAGTAATTTCACCTAAATCATATTCTGCTATTTATAAATGGGAGATGTGTTGTGCTCTACAGGAGTCACAATTTATTTTATGTGTATTTCCTTCCTGGAAATAATTATTTTTGTTCTGGGCCAATCTTGACCCCATTAAAAAAATATTTTACACTGCTGCTGGCTTATAGCAGTAGCACTAGCTACTACTTTAACTTTATTTAAGATTACACTGCTATCTAGATGCTCCTCTGCTTTCCTGAAGATGT